>NC_057808.1:499605001-499615017 GCF_018294505.1 Triticum aestivum | reverse complement strand
CCGCCACGAACACGAAGCTGGCGCGCGTGCGCGGGCGCAGCCGGCAGCGAGGAAGAGTAGTACACGGTAGGTCGCCGCCGCTCTGGAGGAGGAGGTTATCGAGGCGGATGAGGAGGAGGCAAAGGCAATGGCCGGCTTTCTCGGGTTCATGGCCGGACATGGTGGTCTGGCGCCGGCGATCGTTTAGATTAGGTTTACAGTAGGTTTTAGTATGGTTTTTGCGAAATATGTAATGAATTTCGTCCAGTTTGTAGGAGAAGTTTTCGAAATGTAACGAATTTCATCCGGTTAATTTGAAATTTGCTTTGTTTGCACGAATTTCGTTCGGTTAGTTCATATAGTTGTCGAAAGGTATGCGGGCAGCATCGGATGGCATCCATCAGTGTCCTCAGACAGATGCCGGTGTAAATTTGTGGGCCAGCGCTGGAGATGCCCTAACTATCATGCTATAATCGCTAACAATCCTCCATTATTTGGCAGGGAACAGTTATCCCTCGATCAAAATCAGATCCGCGGTGTTACGCACTCCTCCCGCGTAAGAGTGTAAACTCTTGCTTACATAAAAATGGAGCAAGTGGACGGCACTGTAGCACGTCATATCACTCGAACTAGCCCGCCTAACGAGCGGGAAAGCACCGTCCTCATCATTTTGTTCTGGATTTCTATCGATCGATCGCGCGAAAATGTTACGCTTCGCAAGTTCTAAAGGAAAAGGCGGCACACTTACGACTCGTACACGTCGCAACCCCGACAGTCCGGCTCGCACACCGCTCACCAGAGGGGACACGCGTTGTCTTTCAATTTCACTGACATGTGGGACCGTAATTGAATAAACCGTCGATAGCCGAAATCTAATCGCTCGGCGGGCGTCGGCTGAGAAGACAGAAACGGGGGAGGGAGAAGAGATCGCCCGCCCACCGCGCACGGACTCCAAGAAATATATGGTGATAATGTGAGGTGGGCCATGCTGGAGTCCGGACCGCTTCCGGAGCCCGCTCTCACCGCCCTGGCCCCTCAAGACGCCAGCTACCCGCCGCATGCATGCATAGCAAGTAGTACTCCTTATGTGGAGGAGAGAGAGGCATTGACAAAGTCAAGGAGTGGGCTCTGCAAGAGCCCGTCTCTACACGTGCTCCTAGGTATAAAAAAATAATTCTAAAAAAGGCATAAAAAACAATTGTGTCTTAAAAAAGAAAGGTAAAAAACATTTGAGAGGAAATAGATAGAGAGAAAGTGAGAAAAAGTTGTAACCTGGGCATTACATGAGGAAGGAGGGAGTGGTGCACATGCCAAGTTCACTGGGCTGCCGTGTTTCACACTCCTCCGTCGTAACAGTGGAGACAATAGCTTTCATCAAAAATAAATAATGAATACTCGTTGCTCGTCCTCTATATCGGAAAGAATACTTTCATTCGCCGACATGTGGGACGTCGACCATCCTGGTCCACCTGCCATGCACAAAATTATCCTGGTCTACCCCGGTCGTATCGCAGGCCCAACCTTTCCCACTGTAAGTTGTTCGGACGAAGGAACCATCATGACTTCGTTGAATTCCGCTTCTTCAAGAAAACTTACTGTACCCGCAATACTGCTACCACATGCGAAGACTGGACGGCACTGTACCACGTCATATCACTAAAACCCACTAGGCCAAACTAGCCCGCCTAGGTCATCTATTTTGGAACGGAGGGAGTACGTCTCTGCACTGCTATGATTTTGTGTTGCACGTTCTCTGTACTTTTGCTACGATTTTCCTACCCTATGAACCAAATGAGGCCTGAATGTATGTCGACTATTGTCTGATCGATCGCTAAGCCTACAATTTTAGGAGCTAGGGCTATTGGTCGATCGACGAGGGATAAGTATAAGCGTACCACGAGCTCATCAGCCCCAACGTTTCTCTTCGGTGAGTGTTTTGCAAGTACTATAGCTCGCACAGTAGCTAGCCTACTAACACCAAGAATCATCAAACAAGCCCTGCTGATATGATAAACAATTCAAACTTGCATCTAAGCATGCCATATATTACATCAAAAGCTGGTGAGGAACATCTGTTTCCATAACTCGGAGAGGGTTCGCATGATTCATCGCATGATTCACTATCAAACAAAAATTAATGCATGAGTTTAATTAGGGTAGTTTTGTAAAGTACGAGATACATTCCTCCAATCGCAAAATGCCTTGGTTCATGAGATTTGAGATTTGAGCCCTATAAACCGGAAGGGAGGGAGTACTGCACACGGTGTAGTCTAGTCACTTGTTGAAATCTCTAGAAAGGCAAATACTCCTTTCCGGTTTACAGGGCTATACTACTCCCTCCGTCTAGGTGTGTAAGTCATCTTACGAAAACCAAATAGTCCCAAAACACTTAGGCGCGGTGCATTAACTTCTACCTTGTTTCTTGTTTCTTGACATATCAACCAATAAGAGATGAGAGGTGTGCATGCTTTTAATGACTTGCAATGGCTAGTTCATTGCATGCAATGCTATTAATTAGCAAATAAACATTGGTGACCCCAGGAGGAAACGGTGCTAAGCGCGTGGACCTATGCAGAATGAGTATCAACCAATGGATAATGGAGTTTAATTGTTAAACAATAGCAATTTTGTCTCATGCAAGAGCCTGGCTAGTACTCCAAGGAACCGCACCACGCGAGCGTTCGCAACTGCCACGTTCGGGTTGCGCTTGGCTCTTCGCCTCTTCGAGAAGACGAACAATGATGTTACTCCTACTTCTACAGTATCGAATCCACTGCTGCATGTCCGTCCACCTCGTGCGGGAGGGATAGCGTGTAGCGAAAGCTTCTACTTACTGCTCCTGCCTTTGCGTCTATGACAGGAGGGCCCAACAGGTGGTTGGTCCTCCTGTCATGCAGCCAAAGGCAGGTGCAGTTAAGGCACCGGAGCTCAGTCCGCGAGGGAGAGGGCGTTGTAGTAATCAAATTTCTCGGTCTTGTACGAGTTGACGCGACACATCAAAGCACTGCACTCGATATAAGTCTTTTTACACATTTAAAATGGGCTACTTCGTATGTAGGAGTAGACATATTCTGCTTCGTATGTAGTCACTTGTTGCACTCTCTGAAAAGACTTATATTTGGAAACGGAGGGAGTACAACGCATGCATGCATGCCGTGACTTTCCTTTTGATACTTGCATGTGTTGATTTGATGCACCTTGCCAAATTTTGACTATAAATTTAACTAACCAAATTTTCATGCATGTCACAAAAAATTACGGGGCTGTTTGGATTGTGACTATGTTTGTCTTATGTTGCCACATTATTTTTCCCACACTTGCCACACTTGCCTAACCTGAGTTGCTCAAATTGTTAGACACACTTTGGCTTGCCTAAGGGAATCTTGCCACAATTTTTGTGTCTATGACATGTGGGGTTCACTGCTAATAAAAAAATTCTTGTCTTAGGTGCGGCTTATAAAAAAGACTTATATTTAGGAACAGAGGGAGTAGAAAATATAAATAATAATGCATGTTAGGGCAACCCACGTTTCCGCTAATTTTAGCCGTGGGCTTGTTCACAATTTTTATGAGGGGTTGGTTGTTCATTTAATGGAGGGACTTGTAGTACCAGACTTGAACGATACAAAGTGCGACCTGGCACACCGTAACACCACTTGGAACAAGCGGGTAGCTATCTCAAAAAACAATCAACAACTAAAAAATCCGCGACCTGGCATGTAGTAGTACACAATTTTAAACGATTGTTTTGATGGAGTGAAAAAGGAAAACTACCCCACTACGTATATATAGGCCAGAGCCTCCGCGCTTGCTTGCTAGGGTTGCTCTATTCACACACTCTCATCCTCTCCAGATCTAAACAAGATAGGGGTAGTAACACTGTCTTTCTCCCTTCAAAAAACACTGGCTTTCTATCCTCACCGCTGGTTACAGATCCGGACGTATCCCCCTCCGCCGGTGAAGGGGAGGAGGGGCAGCGTTTAGGCCGTCGTCGACAGCGAGGGAGGAGACCCACTATCGGCCGCACCGTTATCTCTGGCCGAGCGCCGGCGCGGGAGGTCCTCCGATCCCTTCGTCGTTGCCTGTGGGCGGATCCGGCCTCCCGCCGCCCACCTATCCACATCCCGACGACCTTCAGGTATATCTTTGTTCGAAACCGCCTTAGCTCTACTTCCCCAGCTCACTACGTCACTGCATGTGCATCATTTTCTACCTCTCAGCCCCTCTCGATCGGATGGTCCAACGTCACATATTTTTTTTCTTCTATTGTTAGAGGTAAAGCTACTTCATGGAGTCGAATCTTGTACTCCCTCCGTCCGAAAATACTTGTCATTGAAATGGATGTATCTAAATGTATTTTAGTTCTAGACACATCCATTTTGATGACAAGTAATTCCGGACGGAGGGAGTACTTGGTTCAAACAAGAAATAAAGTGGGGTTGGGGGAATTTAGTATGTACTCCCTCCGTTCAGAATTACTTGTCTCGGAAATGGATGTATCTAGAACTAAAATACATCTAGATACATCCATTTCTGCGACAAGTAATTCCGAACGGAGGGAGTACATCGGACTTGGTACAAATAGGAAGGAAAGGGAGTGAAAGTAGTACAGACTGGTCATCCAACCGGTCTCTTGGTCGAAAAGGGAAATATAGGGGTAACGCTGTACACAGTGGTATGACCAGGACTAGATTTGCTATCCACACATAGGAGTAGGTGGCTAGAGTGAACAAAAATGGGACCAACCCAGATATGTTTCTTGGATGTTTGTTTCTCGGGGCAACAAACTATGAATCACCACTTTATGCCCCTGTTTACGTACATGGTGCTGGACTGCTGGTGCACCCACTGTCCCATGCCCTTATACCAAATATTTAGGCTCCGTTCGGAATAAAGGGGCAGAAAACATAGGTCTTGATGAAAATAGAGGAATAGGAAAGGAATGTAGGTATAAAACTATGGAACAGCGAACCGGAGGAAACTCTCAAGAGAATGTGTTCGGATGGACTACGAAATGTACAGATTTGTTTTTTTAGAGTAGCATGCTCGGTAGTATGAGATGCTACTTGTTTATTCAGTTGCACAGTGACTACTCTTGTCCTCACCTCACGTACCACACATAGGTTGATTTTTTTATTCCGGCAACACAGCACAGCAACCTGTCTAACGCATGGCAGCGAGCGCCTGCCTCGGGCTTCCGCCCAAAAAATGAGCAGCGCGTGGATGTTTCTAATCCTATGGAATCAGTACTACCCGACCAGCTTTCCTATGAAACACTATTCACCTTTCCCGTGTTCCGAACGGTTTGAAGGGAAATAATACCGTAGGAATTGTGTTCCTACGAAAATCCTGCACCAAACCTGTGAACCGAACGCAGCCTTAGCTGTTCTTAATCTAATGTCCCAGGTAAAAATGAAGCCATGCCACTGTTATAAGCCATGACAAGTTTAGCCAAATGTTTTTGCCTGTAATTGTTTGAGACTCTGACTGTTTCCTCTGTGCCTTTTTGCGCAAGCAGGGATATCCAATTCACCTGGTTGCTGTTGTGACCTTTTGGTGCACTGCACAAAACTCTTCTTAAAAGAAGTGACTTTTGTGCTATTTAACTGGAATGTCAAAATGGAACAGTTGGTTCATTTTGGTGGAACTGCACAAAGGGAGATCTGTGTTCCAATCCTCATCATCCATATTGGCGCCATAACCTTCCTTTAGGTAAGAATGATATTTAATGCATGTGTTCATCTCTATTTTCCGACTGCCATGAGAAAATAATGCTGTTTTTTACTAGTACACTTGTACTCCCTCACTGACAAAACCAATTCTGAATTAGAAGGCCAATCATGTACTTGGTTTCACCAACTGGTGAGGAGAAAGAGAAACAGAGCATGAAGAGGAAGAAGAAGAATAATAAACAGTGCCAAGGCGATCTTGCTGAAGCCAGAGGCCTCAGTCAAGGCCATTCAAGGGCTCCGGCAACGACTACCTTACATGTGAGACGATCCTCCAGGGAGCCCTTCCACTTCTGCTGTCTCACTTAATTAATTAGGAGTACTTAAGTACCACTAATTTATTACTGCCTAATTTTCCTGTTGGAGTTAAACAAATCTTTAGTAGGACCCTATGCTGAATCATGTACGTGTGTATGTTTGTCTATGGAGGTGAATCATGTGGTGGAGCAGGGAGGGAATATTATTAGTGTCATGACATAATAGTGCTATTGTTTTGCATGTCAATTTATTGCCATTGGTTCAATGAGGCAATGTTTTGCGTATTGTCCATCATGAATTTGATGCTACTGTTTGAGTAATATGCTAATGTCTTCCTATCCTTTCTCACTAAGCTAATGAAGGTCTCACCTTGTTCCTACTTGTGCAAACAGGGATCATGTTGTGCCAATCATACATTTTAGTGGAACTACACAAGACAATACAATGAAGTATCCCAGCCAGTGCTTTAACTCTGCTGGAAGTTCTTGATAATCTTTCGATATAATCTCAGCACTGGTAAACAAGAGTGATTTCAACCATACATTTGAAGTGCACAAAAATATATACTATTGTGTGATTCCAGTGAGTGCTTTATCATCTCTTATGGGACTACATGAATAAGCTTTTTTTCTCAGGTTGGTACGGGCCTAAGGCCTTCATCCATATTAGTTTGTTGTCATCTCTATTTGTATCGTGCTACTGTCATGAGAAACTCCTTTATCTTTGCACGTTAAAGTTTTGCAACCTATGATAAATGGCAATGCTTTGAGTGTTGAGTTGAGCTAATTGGCACTAATTAAATAAACTAATACCTCTCTTTAAGCAAGACTACTATGTTGCTAACTTTACCCATTAAGATAATGAGGGTGCTTCTATTTGTTAGTGTATGTTTCATCAACTAGTCCCACTATTACAGTAATCTCACTCTCTCAATATATGTGCCAACAGGGATGCTCGATTTTGGTGGAACTGCACAAAAACTTTGGGTGCTTCATTGCCTCGACAGCTTCCATCCTTTCCTGTCAGTCGCTAATCTCCGCTTGCTTTCTTCCTTTGTTGTCAGTCGCTTGGCTTATCTCGGCTTCTAGTCAAAGGAAATAGTAATTGATATGCTACCTCACACAGGTTGGTACTGGTCTTTATCCTGATTATTGTGCCTGTCATATGTATTGGTAATTTGGTATTGTGCTACTGTTTGCCGATTTCATAAAGGAGTAATTTGGAGCCTGAACTCGCAGGCAAATCATTACATCGGGTGATTTCAGTAGAACTGCACAAAATGATCAGATGGACAGGTACTTATGCTGCTGCTATGTACTCCAAAGTTCACTTAGACAAGCATCGATGTTGACAAGAAGTGCCTATATTCATTCGAGTATCAACCGGCGTCAACCAATTGTCAAACTCCAAGTATTAGGAGAGTGAACGCCAAAAATATTGCTTGGTGCATAGCCCAGAAAAACGCAGTCCAGTCTTTGGTCCCAACTTGTGCCTTTGGGTTATCGGCACATATGGTAGCGAACTATATGGCATGGAGTCTAAAGATTCCAGACAAGTTGGTTGATGCGTATATTCATCTGGCACTTAAACAGTCTGCACGCCAAGGATGCTCCATTTCAGTTGAACTGCACAAAAAAATTGGGTGGTTCATTTTCTCAACCGCCTCCTTTCTCGTCTGCAATGTAGAATTTTGGCGAGATACACGACCAAGATGAGCCAGTAAACTAGTTGGATGAAAGTAGTGTCCAAGTTGCTCAAACCTCCCTCGGCACGAGGCCACTAATTGAGGATAAACCTACAAGCAAAGTTCAGATTGTCTGTGCTGCCTCTTATGTACTCGAAAGTTTACTCGTACAAGAACTAATTTTAGCAAGAAGTACCTCCGATTGAACACCATTTACCAGTCTGTACCCTAGGTAATTAAAGTTCGTCCATGGATCATATTGGCTGTGATCTCAATCATTTGGATGCATAAACATACTGAACATGTGTATATCTGAATCTTTTTGTGAATTATGTATGAATATTGTCGTGTGATCTATCAATCATTTGGATGCATAGATATGCTGAGCTTGTGTATATATGAATCTTTTGAGTTGTTGATAGTGAATGTTGGCTATGAATATGAACGTGTCCTGTGAACCTGAGTTTGATATGAATGTTTACCTTTTCTGTTGTATTTGTGTGTGAACTTGTTAGTTGCCTACTGTGGGGTATAAAACGCAGGTCTCTTATAAAAGTAATGTTGTGTCCAATTTATGTTTTCCCTTCTAACCACATTATATATGTTTATATTATTACTATTATCGTATATTTTATAGAGACTTATATATACATTATAAAAACATCCCACGTGTTATTAACTTATAAAAGTAAATGTTTAACGGAAGTTGGCAAGGAAAATCCTGGTTGTTTTTGACTCACAGGCAAGGAAAATCCTGGTGATTGCGTACAAAAGCTTGCGAAGATTTTAAGGACCAATTTAATAATAACGCGCTCATTTTTATTTTGAGCAATAACTCGCTAATTTCTTAATTATATATATAAAAAATGTGCCTCTCCGGTTTATTCTTTGATATTAATTGCTCCTTCTAACATAACATTATATATATAACGAGCCCACCTAATACGTGTATTTCAAGGAAGTGTAAATAGGCTGGGTTTTCTTAGAAAATATAAATGGGCCTGATTGACGCGAAATTATTTGTTCACCCAGCCCAGCAAATGGACTGTACATTCTAGAAAACATGGGTTAAATGTATGCCACATTTTTGCAGGCTGACATGTGGGCCAATAGGTCGAAGCCTACGCAGGGCGTTGTCAACTTGGTCAACAAATGATTGTGTCATCCACAGCCATTGGATTTATATCCAACGGCCGGCATGCACCTTCAATCTCTCGTCTTCTTCCTCCAGCGTCGCCGGGACCGCCTGGTCCGGCCTCCGGCGGCTAGCGGCTCTGCTTAGCACGCATCGCTATGAAGCGCTACCCCACCACCGGCCAGGCTATCCCTCCACCCCTCGACACCTCCTGTTATTCTCCACAGACTACAACCCCACGCCGCAACAGAACCAGTTATAACCCTTCTCCTCCTCTCAATCTGCGACTCCACTGTCGCGTTTTCCCATCTCCGAGTCATTCCCGTCCGGGGCCTCACCGTCGTCCACCGCCTCGCTGCGTTCGGTGCGGCGTGGTCAACAAACGAGAGTCATCGGAAGAGGACTGTACGTGGAGAGCCTGACGGCTGGGACCCACGAGGTCCATGGTCGCACGCAAGGAAAGTTCCTCCTTATTAAGCTGAAAAAAATGTTTCCTCCACCTGATAGCTGGGACCCACCGGTTGTATCTTCGCACGGAAGGAAGTGCCTCCTTGTTTTGCGAAAAAAATTATTACCCGTTGACAGCTGGGACCCGTCAGATTTGGTGACTGACTTGTGGGCCTACTAAGCGGACGTGTACGCACGGCTTTGTCAACTTAATCAACAAATGATTCTAGCAGCTGGACCGTTGGATGTTAATCCAACAGCCATGCTCCTTCTTCAAACTCTGTTCTTGCTCCGATCTCCCGTGGGCAGCACCGCGGATGTGCTGCCGCGCACCCAAACCAGTGAAGTTTCCCACTCCTCTCCATCTGCGACTCCACTGCCCCGTCTTCCCCATCTCCGGGTCGTTCCAGTCTGGGTGCGCTCGGCACGGTGTGGTCAACGTGGTCAACAACCGAGAGTCATCGGAAGATGACTGTACGTGAGAGGCTGACAGTGGGGACGCACCACGCCCATGGACGCATGCATGCAACGGAACGCGGCGAGGTCAACGTGGTCAAGGAACGACTTCCATCGGAAGTATACTGTACGTGGAGTGTCTCAGCTGGGTCCACGGCCACAGCAAGTAAGTGCCTCCTTATTACGCGGAAAATAATGATTCCTCCAACTGACCGCAGGGACCCACTGGACGGGCCACCGTATTTTGCGAAAAAAACATTTGCCCCCTGATTGTTGGGACCCACCTGACAGGCCACCGTATTTCGCGAAAAAAACGTCCCCCCCCCCC
>NC_057808.1:499560623-499604831 GCF_018294505.1 Triticum aestivum | reverse complement strand
CTTATTACGCACAAAAAAATGAATACTCCCCCGGCTAGCTGGGACCCACCTTGGTGGGAGGCTGACTTGTGGGCCTACTAAGTTGACGGGGACGAAGGGCTTTGTCAACTTAGTCAATATGAACGATTCTAGCTCCAGTGACCGTACGATGTCCATCCAACGGCCGTAGTGCTTCTTCAACCTCTGGTCTTCTTGCTCCAGCCGCCCAAAGCAGGGCCGGTCGTGCCGCATGCTCCTGCCTCCCGTGGCCGGTTGTGTTGCCGCGGAGGCCTCACCGCCCCCTACTATTCCCACCGCTGGCCAGGCCCTGCAGCGACGGCAGCCTCACACCGCAGCCGAACCAATGAACCCTCGTACTCCTCTCCGCGCAGGCTTCCACTGCCGCGTCTTCCCCGGCTCCGCGTCGTCCCCTTCCTAGGCCTCGCCGTCGTCCACCGCCGTGGTGCTCTCCGCGCGGCGTGGTCAACGTGGTCAAGGAATGACTTCCATCGGAAGAGTACTGTACGTGGAGAGGCTGACAGCTGGGTCCACGGCCACAGCCCAGTTTTTTTTGTGATTTGCCAAGTAAGTCGCTTTGTCAGGCCTGTTGGGCTGCAAATCTTTCAAGACGAGGAGAGCTTTCATTCGACTAGCCGAGAAAATGGCCCATCAGTAATGAGAAATGGGCTGTACATTTTTAAAACACATCAAACCGGCAATTAGTTTCAAATATCTTTTTTTTCATTTCGAGATTTTAAATTACATTAATTTTTATGCGTGGAGAATTTGTTGGATTTTATATTGATATACATTTATTTTTAAAATCAGTTTGAATGTGAGTCGAAATTTCGGGATTAAAAACAGTTCGGACCGCACCGAAATATGCAAAATTTCGTATAATTTTTTAACCGTGGCCACAATATGGGTTGTAATGCTAACAAAAAGAATATGGGCTCCAAAAAAAACCTTAATAATTAGCAAATGGGCTGTAAATTATTAGAAATAATGGCAGATGGGATGTATGTTGTTTTCCATAGATTTAAGGCTTTCCTAAAAAAAAGGTTGACGCACAAGCAGTGACTGTTGGATGGCCATCCAACGGCCGTCGTGCTTCTTCAATCTCTGCTCTTCCTGCTCCAGCCGCTCAAACAAGCGCCGGCGGGACTGCCTGCTCCCTCCTCCCCGCGGCCGGCTCTGCTGCCGCGCAGGCCTCACTGCCCCATCGTACTCCCATCGCTAGCCTAGCCATCCCTCTACTCACCCACACCTGCTGTTATTGTCCGGCGATGGCAGACGAACCAGTAAACCCTTGTACAGTCGTACTCCCCTCCGCGTGGGAAATAACTGCCGAGTCTTCCCTGCCTCCGTGTCGTTCCCTTCCTAGGCCTCGTCGTCGTCCACCGCCCTGATGCCTCGGCGCGGCCTAGTCAATGTGGTCAACGACGGACATGCATCTGAAGTGGACTGTACATGGAGAGGCCGACAGCTGGGTCCACGGCCGCACGCAAGGAAATGCCTCCTTATTACGCGCAAAATAATGATTCCTCCACCTGACATCAGGGACCCACCGAAAGGGCCTCTGTATTTCACTAAAAAACGTTACCGCCGCTGACAGCTCGGACCCACTAGCTATATCTTCGCACGCAAGAAAGTGCCTCCTTATTACGCACAAAAAAATGAATACTCCCCCTGCTAGCTGGGACCCACCATGGTGGGAGGCTGACTTGTGGGCCTACTAAGTTGACTGGGACGGGGACCTTTGTCAACTTTAGTCAATATGAACGATTCTAGCTCCAGTGACCGTACGATGTCCATCCAACGGTCGTAGTGCTTCTTCAACCTCTGGTCTTCTTGCTCCAGCCGCCCAAAGCAGCGCCGGTCGTGCCGCATGCTCCTGCCTCCCGTGGCCGGCTGTGCTGCCGCGGAGGCCTCACCGCCCCCTACTATTCCCACCGCTGGCCAGGCCCTGCAGCGACGGCAGCCTCACACCGCAGCCGAACCAGTGAACCCTCGTACTCCTCTCCGCGCGGGCTTCCACTGCTGCGTCTTCCCCGGCTCCGCGTCGTCCCCTTCCTAGGCCTCGTCGTCGTCCACTGCCGTGGTGCTCTCCGCGCATCGTGGTCAACGTGATTAAGGAATGACTTCCATCGGAAGAGTACTGTACGTGGAGAGGCTGACAGCTGGGTCCACGGCCACAGCCCAGTTTTTTTGTGATTTGCCAAGTAAGTCGCTTTGTCAGGCCTGTTGGGCTGCAAATCTTTCAAGACGAGGAGCGGCTGGCCGAGAAAATGGCCCATCAGTAATGAGAAATGGGCTGTACATTTTTAAAACACATCAAACCGGCAATTAGTTTCAAATATCTTTTTTTTCATTTTGAGATTTTAAATTACATTAATTTTTATGCGTGGAGAATTTGTTGGATTTTATATTGATATACATTTATTTTTAAAATCAGTTTGAATGATAGTCGAAATTTCGGGATTAAAAACAGTTCGGACCGCACCGAAATATGCAAAATTTCGTATAATTTTTTAACTGTGGCCACAATATGGGCTGTAATGCTAACAAAAAGATATGGGCTTCAAAAAAACCTTAATAATTAGCAAATGGGCTGTAAATTATTAGAAATAATGGCAGATGGGCTGTATGCTGTTTTCCACAGATTTGAGGCTTTCCTAAAAAAAGGTTGACGCACAAGCAGTGACTGTTGGATGGCCATCCAACGGTCGTCGTGCTTCTTCAATCTCTGCTCTTCCTGCTCCAGCCGCTCAAACAAGCGCCGGCGGGACTGCCTGCTCCCTCCTCCCCGCGGCCGGCTCTGCTGCCGCGCAGGCCTCACCACCCCACCGTACTCCCATCGCTAGCCTAGCCATCCCTCTACTCACCCACACCTGCTGTTATTATCCGGCGACGGCAGACGAACCAGTAAACCCTCGTACAGTCATACTCCCCTCCGCGTGGGAAACAACTGCCGAGTCTTCCCTGCCTCCGTGTCGTTCCCTTCCTAGGCTTCGCCGTCGTCCACCGCCCTGGTGCTCTCGGCGCGGCCTGGTCAACGTGGTCAACGACCGACATGCATCTGAAGTGGACTGTACGTGGAGAGGCCGACAGCTGGGTCCACGGCCGCACGCAAGGAAATGCCTCCTTATTACGCGCAAAATAATGATTCCTCCACCTGACATCAGGGACCCACCGAAAGGGCCTCTGTATTTCGCGAAAAAAACGTTACCGCCGCTGACAGCTCGGACCCACCAGCTATATCTTCGCACGCAAGGAAGTGCCTCCTTATTACGCACAAAAAAAATGAATACTCCCCCTGCTAGCTGGGACCCACCATGGTGGGAGGCTGACTTGTGGGCCTACTAAGTTGACTGGGACGGGGACCTTTGTCAACTTTAGTCAATATGAACGATTCTAGCTCCAGTGACCGTACGATGTCCATCCAACGGTCGTAGTGCTTCTTCAACCTCTGGTCTTCTTGCTCCAGCCGCCCAAAGCAGCGCCGGTCGTGCCGCATGCTCCTGCCTCCCGTGGCCGGCTGTGCTGCCGCGGAGGCCTCACCGCCCCCTACTATTCCCACCGCTGGCCAGGCCCTGCAGCGACGGCAGCCTCACACCGCAGCCGAACCAGTGAACCCTCGTACTCCTCTCCGCGCGGGCTTCCACTGCTGCGTCTTCCCCGGCTCCGCGTCGTCCCCTTCCTAGGCCTCGTCGTCGTCCACTGCCGTGGTGCTCTCCGCGCATCGTGGTCAACGTGATTAAGGAATGACTTCCATCGGAAGAGTACTGTACGTGGAGAGGCTGACAGCTGGGTCCACGGCCACAGCCCAGTTTTTTTGTGATTTGCCAAGTAAGTCGCTTTGTCAGGCCTGTTGGGCTGCAAATCTTTCAAGACGAGGAGCGGCTGGCCGAGAAAATGGCCCATCAGTAATGAGAAATGGGCTGTACATTTTTAAAACACATCAAACCGGCAATTAGTTTCAAATATCTTTTTTTTCATTTTGAGATTTTAAATTACATTAATTTTTATGCGTGGAGAATTTGTTGGATTTTATATTGATATACATTTATTTTTAAAATCAGTTTGAATGATAGTCGAAATTTCGGGATTAAAAACAGTTCGGACCGCACCGAAATATGCAAAATTTCGTATAATTTTTTAACTGTGGCCACAATATGGGCTGTAATGCTAACAAAAAGATATGGGCTTCAAAAAAACCTTAATAATTAGCAAATGGGCTGTAAATTATTAGAAATAATGGCAGATGGGCTGTATGCTGTTTTCCACAGATTTGAGGCTTTCCTAAAAAAAGGTTGACGCACAAGCAGTGACTGTTGGATGGCCATCCAACGGTCGTCGTGCTTCTTCAATCTCTGCTCTTCCTGCTCCAGCCGCTCAAACAAGCGCCGGCGGGACTGCCTGCTCCCTCCTCCCCGCGGCCGGCTCTGCTGCCGCGCAGGCCTCACCACCCCACCGTACTCCCATCGCTAGCCTAGCCATCCCTCTACTCACCCACACCTGCTGTTATTATCCGGCGACGGCAGACGAACCAGTAAACCCTCATACAGTCATACTCCCCTCCGCGTGGGAAACAACTGCCGAGTCTTCCCTGCCTCCGTGTCGTTCCCTTCCTAGGCTTCGCCGTCGTCCACCGCCCTGGTGCTCTCGGCGCGGCCTGGTCAACGTGGTCAACGACCGACATGCATCTGAAGTGGACTGTACGTGGAGAGGCCGACAGCTGGGTCCACGGCCGCACGCAAGGAAATGCCTCCTTATTACGCGCAAAATAATGATTCCTCCACCTGACATCAGGGACCCACCGAAAGGGCCTCTGTATTTCGCGAAAAAAACGTTACCGCCGCTGACAGCTCGGACCCACCAGCTATATCTTCGCACGCAAGGAAGTGCCTCCTTATTACGCACAAAAAAAATGAATACTCCCCCTGCTAGCTGGGACCCACCATGGTGGGAGGCTGACTTGTGGGCCTACTAAGTTGACTGGGACGGGGACCTTTGTCAACTTTAGTCAATATGAACGATTCTAGCTCCAGTGACCGTACGATGTCCATCCAACGGTCGTAGTGCTTCTTCAACCTCTGGTCTTCTTGCTCCAGCCGCCCAAAGCAGCGCCGGTCGTGCCGCATGCTCCTGCCTCCCGTGGCCGGCTGTGCTGCCGCGGAGGCCTCACCGCCCCCTACTATTCCCACCGCTGGCCAGGCCCTGCAGCGACGGCAGCCTCACACCGCAGCCGAACCAGTGAACCCTCGTACTCCTCTCCGCGCGGGCTTCCACTGCTGCGTCTTCCCCGGCTCCGCGTCGTCCCCTTCCTAGGCCTCGTCGTCGTCCACTGCCGTGGTGCTCTCCGCGCATCGTGGTCAACGTGATTAAGGAATGACTTCCATCGGAAGAGTACTGTACGTGGAGAGGCTGACAGCTGGGTCCACGGCCACAGCCCAGTTTTTTTGTGATTTGCCAAGTAAGTCGCTTTGTCAGGCCTGTTGGGCTGCAAATCTTTCAAGACGAGGAGCGGCTGGCCGAGAAAATGGCCCATCAGTAATGAGAAATGGGCTGTACATTTTTAAAACACATCAAACCGGCAATTAGTTTCAAATATCTTTTTTTTCATTTTGAGATTTTAAATTACATTAATTTTTATGCGTGGAGAATTTGTTGGATTTTATATTGATATACATTTATTTTTAAAATCAGTTTGAATGATAGTCGAAATTTCGGGATTAAAAACAGTTCGGACCGCACCGAAATATGCAAAATTTCGTATAATTTTTTAACTGTGGCCACAATATGGGCTGTAATGCTAACAAAAAGATATGGGCTTCAAAAAAACCTTAATAATTAGCAAATGGGCTGTAAATTATTAGAAATAATGGCAGATGGGCTGTATGCTGTTTTCCACAGATTTGAGGCTTTCCTAAAAAAAGGTTGACGCACAAGCAGTGACTGTTGGATGGCCATCCAACGGTCGTCGTGCTTCTTCAATCTCTGCTCTTCCTGCTCCAGCCGCTCAAACAAGCGCCGGCGGGACTGCCTGCTCCCTCCTCCCCGCGGCCGGCTCTGCTGCCGCGCAGGCCTCACCACCCCACCGTACTCCCATCGCTAGCCTAGCCATCCCTCTACTCACCCACACCTGCTGTTATTATCCGGCGACGGCAGACGAACCAGTAAACCCTCGTACAGTCATACTCCCCTCCGCGTGGGAAACAACTGCCGAGTCTTCCCTGCCTCCGTGTCGTTCCCTTCCTAGGCTTCGCCGTCGTCCACCGCCCTGGTGCTCTCGGCGCGGCCTGGTCAACGTGGTCAACGACCGACATGCATCTGAAGTGGACTGTACGTGGAGAGGCCGACAGCTGGGTCCACGGCCGCACGCAAGGAAATGCCTCCTTATTACGCGCAAAATAATGATTCCTCCACCTGACATCAGGGACCCACCGAAAGGGCCTCTGTATTTCGCGAAAAAAACGTTACCGCCGCTGACAGCTCGGACCCACCAGCTATATCTTCGCACGCAAGGAAGTGCCTCCTTATTACGCACAAAAAAATGAATACTCCCCTGCTAGCTGGGACCCACCATGGTGGGAGGCTGACTTGTGGGCCTACTAAGTTGACTGGGATGGGGGCCTTTTTCAACTTTAGTCAATATGAACGATTCTAGCTCCAGTGACCGTACGATGTCCATCCAACGGTCGTAGTGCTTCTTCAACCTCTGGTCTTCTTGCTCCAGCCGCCCAAAGCAGCGCCGGTCATGCCGCATGCTCCTGCCTCCCGTGGCCGGCTGTGCTGCCGCGGAGGCCTCACCGCCCCTACTATTCCCACCGCTGGCCAGGCCCTGCGGCGACGGCAGCCTCACACCGCAGCCGAACCAGTGAATTCTCGTACTCCTCTCCACGCGGGCTTCCACTGTCGCGTCTTCCCCGGCTCCCCGTCGTCCCCTTCCTAGGCCTCGCCGTCGTCCACCGCCCTGGTGCTCTCGGTGCGGCGTGGTCAACATGGTCAAGGAACGACTTCCATCGGACGTGGACTGTACGTGGAGAGGCTGACAGCTGGGTCCACGGCCGCAGCAAGGAAGTGCCTCCTTATTACGCGAAAAAAAACGTTTCCCCCTGACTGCTGGGACCCACCAGCTACATCTTCGCACGCAAGGAAGTGCGTCCGGGAAAAAAAACAATTCGCCCCCCTGACTGCTGGGACCCACCAGCTACATCTTCGCAGGCAAGGAAGTGCCTGACAGTCGGGACCCACCTGGTCGAAGCGTACGTATCATTGTCATTCTGGTCGCGAACGTGTACGTACATACGGGTCGATGTAGAGGCGCGCACGTGTCGTAGTAGAGGCACGCACGTAGCATGTACACGTACGTACAGCGGCCAGTATGCAAGAAAGAAAATACGGCCACGTACGTACATACGGGCAGGGTCTCGAACGCCTACTCGCGCATACGTATGGCCAGGGCTCGTGTACATGGTTGGGTCAGAACAGAATGCGTCGTCGCGTTCATCGGGAGGGCTTGGACGGAACAGCCGATGGAAACGAGGCCTGGCGTACCGCAGAACGGAGGAAACGGCCTTGTGTTCGACCGGCCACGTTTGAAACGGGATCCTGTTCATCGGGAGGGGTCTGGCGTACCGCAAAACAGAGGAAATGGACCTCCTACGGTCGAAACGGGGGTCCTGTTGATCGGGAGGGGTGTGGCGTACCGCAAAACGGAGGAAACGGACTTGTGTTGGAGCGCTACGGTCGAAATGGGGGTCCTGTTCATCGGGAGGGGTGTGGCGTACCGCAAAACGGGACTCCACGGGACACTGTTCATCTCCACCGTCGACCCCCTCCCGCCTCCACGGGCTACTATTCATCCACTATCGACCTCCTCCAGCCTCCACCTACGACTGTTCATCCACGGGCTCCTGTTCATCCAGCCTCCACCACGCGCTACTCCACCGGCTACTGTTCAACCAGCCCTCTCCACGGGCTCCTGTTCAACCACCCCTCCACGGGCTACTGTTCATCCAGGCCTCCATCGTCTACTGTTCATTCTGCCCTCCACGGGGTGGTCCTGTTCATCCTGCCCTCCACGGGGTCCTGTTCATCCAGCCCCAACCGGCTCGATCGATCGGGGTCCTGTTCATCCAGAGGCAACACCACGGGGTCCTGTTCATCCACCCCCACAGGGAACTGTTCATCCAAAACCCCCCAGCAACGCTCACTGTTCATCCAGAGGCAGCATCGATCGGCTTCAGTTAGTAGCAGTAGCGAAGGAATCGCTCGATCGGGTTCAGTTAACAGCCATCGATCGATTGCTCGGGTTCAGTAACGCGTAGCCTGCAGTGCAATCACTCGGGTTCAGTTAGAGCCCAATGCCTTGCTCGGGTTCAGTTCGAGCCAACGCCTCGCAGACACGCGCGTACGTGTACGAGAGAAACGCGCATCGCTCGGCCCCCGACCTCCCACCGTAACCGGGAACTCCCCGAAATTTTCCTCGCCCTCGCTTCTACCACGGTTTTTTCCGTCATGGACGGCCCAAAGAATGTCATGCAGCTGCGTCTCCGGCCCGCCCAGGACGAAAAGCCCATTTTCTGTCATGATTTTTTGTCATAGAAGTAGGAGCCCACCACATCTATGATGATACCGGGTTTTGTCACAATTATCGTCATAGAAGTGTCATATGTATGACAGAAAAAAAATTGTTCGACCCAAAATGTCACGGATGTGTCCTTTTTTGTAGTGATAAAAGCATGATGCAAAATGGACGTATCAAAGCACCGCTAGGTGCAAGGCCCACTACAGGAGCAACTCCGGACTTTATGAACGTTTGGCAAACTAAAGCTGATGACTACTCGATAGTTCAGTGTGTCATGCTTTACGGCTTAGAATCGGGACTTCAAAGACGTTTTGAACGTCATGGAGCATATGAGATGTTCCAAGAGTTGAAGTTAATATTTCAAGCAAATGCCCGAGTTGAGAGATATGAAGTCTCCAACAAGTTCTATAGCTGCAATATGGAGGAGAATAGTTCTGTCAGTGAACACATACTCAGAATGTCTGGGTACCATAACCACTTGACTCAGCTAGGAGTTAATCTTCATGATGATAGTGTCATTGGCAGAGTTCTTCAATCATTGCCACCAAGCTATAAAGGCTTCGTGATGAACTATAACATGCAAGGGATGGAAAAGACAATTCCCGAGCTCATCGCGATGCTAAAGGCTGCGGAGGTAGAAATCAAGAAGGAGCATCAAGTGTTGATGGTTAACAAGACCACTAGTTTCAAGAAAAAGGGCAAAGGGAAGAAGGGGAATTTCAAGAAGAATAGCAAGAAAGTTGCTGCTCCCGGGAAGAAGCCCAAGTCTGGACCTAAGCCTGAAGCTGAGTGCTTCTACTGCAAAGGGACTGGTCACTTGAAGCGGAACTGCCCCAAGTATTTGGCGGATAAGAAGGATGGCAAAGTGAAAGGTATATTTGATATACATGTTATTGATGTGTACCTTACTAATGCTCGTAGTAGCGCCTGGGTATTCCATACTGGTTCTATTTCTCATATTTGCAACTCGAAACAGGGGCTACAGATTAAACAAAGATTGGTTAAGGGCGAGGTGATGATGCGCATCGGAAATGGTTCCAAGGTCGATGTGATCGCCGTCGGCACGCTACCTCTACATCTACCTTCGAGATTAGTTTTAGACCTGAATAATTGTTATTTGGTGCCAGCGTTGAGCATGAACATTATATCTGGATCTTGTTTGATGCGAGATGGTTATTCATTTAAATCAGAGAATAATGGTTGTTATATTTATATGAGTAATATCTTTTATGGTCATGCACCCTTGATGAGTGGTCTATTTTTGTTGAATCTCGATCGTAGTGATACACATATTCATAATATTGAAGCCAAAAGATGCAAAGTTAATAATGATAGTGCAACTTATTTGTGGCACTGCCGTTTGGGTCGTATTGGTGTAAATCGCATGAAGAACCTCCATGCTGATGGGCTTTTGGAATCACTTGATTATGAATCACTTGATGCTTGCGAACCATGCCTCATGGGCAAGATGACTAAGACTCCGTTCATCGGAACAATGGAGCGAGCCACTGACTTATTGGAAATAATACATACCGATGTATGTGGTCCGATGAGTGTTGAGGCTCGCGGCGGGTATCATTATTTTCTGACCTTCACAGATGATTTGAGCAGATATGGGTATATCTACTTAATGAAACATAAATCTGAAACATTTGAAAAGTTCAAAGAATTTCAGAGTGAAGTAGAAAATCATCGTAATTAGAAAATAAAGTTTCTACGATCTGATCGTGGAGGTGAATATTTGAGTTACGAGTTTGTTCTTCATTTAAAACAATGTGGAATAGTTTCACAACTCACACCACCTGGAACACCACAGCGTAATGGTGTGTCTGAACATCGTAACCGTACTTTATTAGATATGGTGTGATCTATGATGTCTCTTACCGATTTACCGCTATCGTTTTGGGGTTATGCTTTAGAGACGGCTGCATTCATGTTAAATAGGGCACCATCTAAATCCGTTGAGACGACACCATATGAATTGTGGTTTGGCAAGAAACCTAAACTGCCGTTTCTTAAAGTTTGGGGCTGCGATGCTTATGTGAAAAAGCTTCAACCTAATAAGCTCGAACCCAAATCGGAGAAATGTGTCTTAATAGGATACCCAAAGGTAACTATTGGGTACACCTTCTATCACTGATCCGAAGGCAAGATATTCGTTGCTAAGAATGGGTCCTTTCTAGAGAAGGAGTTTCTCTCGAAAGAAGTGAGTGGGAGGAAAGTAGAACTTGATGAGGTAATTGTACCTTCTCCCGAATTGGAAAGAAGTTCATCACAGAAATCAGTTCTAGTGATTCCTGCACCAATTAGTGAGGAAGCTAATGATGATCATCATGAAACT
The DNA here is from genome assembly GCF_018294505.1 of Triticum aestivum. Lineage (NCBI taxonomy): Eukaryota > Viridiplantae > Streptophyta > Magnoliopsida > Poales > Poaceae > Triticum > Triticum aestivum. The sequence goes on along the minus strand of NC_057808.1, from coordinate 499,593,918 downwards.
TCAGATCAAGTTACTACCGAACCTCGTAGGTCAACCATAGTACGATCCACACCAGAGTGGTACGATAATCCTATTATGGAAGTCATGTTACTAGACCATGACGAACCTATGAACTATGAGGAAGCGATGATGAGCCCAGATTCCACTAAATGGCTTGAGGCCATGAAATCTGAGATGGGATCCATGTATGAGAACAAAGTGTGGACTTTGGTTGACTTGCCCGATGATCGGCAAAGCCATACAGAATAAATGGATCTTCAAGAAGAAGACTGACGCTGACGGTAATGTTACTGTATACAAAGCTTGACTTGCTGCGAAAGGTTTTCGACAGGTTCAAGAAGTTGACTACGAAGATACTTTCTCACCCGTAACGATGCTTAAGTCTGTCCAAATCATGTTAGCAATTGCCGCATTTTATGATTATGAAATTTGGCAAATGGATGTCAAAGCTGCATTCCTTAATGGATATCTTAAAGAAGAGTTGTATATGATGCAACCAGAAGGTTTTGTCGATCCTAAAGGTGCTAACAAAGTGTGCAAGCTCCAGCGATCCATTTATGGACTGGTGCAAGCCTCTCGGAGTTGGAATATACGTTTTGATAGTGTGATCAAAGCATATGGTTTTATACAGACTTTTGGAGAAGCCTGTATTTACAAGAAATTGAGTGGGAGCTCTATAGCATTTCTAATATTATATGTGGATGACATATTGTTAATTGGAAATAATACAGAATTTCTGTATAGCATAAAAGGATACTTGAATAAGAATTTTTCTATGAAAGACCTCAGTGAAGCTTCTTATATATTGGGCATCAAGATCTATAGAGATAGATCAAGACGCTTAATTGGACTTTCACAAAGCACACACCTTGATAAAGTTTTGAAGAAGTTCAAAATGGATCAGTCAAAGAAAGGGTTCTTGTCTGTGTTACAAGGTGTGAAGTTGAGTCAGACTCAATGCCCGACCACTGCAGAAGATAGAGAGAAAATGAAAGTCATTCCCTATGCCTCAGCCATAGGTTCTATCATGTATGCAATGATGTGTACCAGACCTGATGTGTGCCTTGCTATAAGTTTAGTAGGGAGGTACCAAAGTAATCCAGGAGTGGATCACTGGGCATCGGTCAAGAACATCCTGAAATACCTGAAAAGGACTAAGGATATGATTCTCATTTATGGAGGTGACAAAGAGCTTGTCGTAAATGGTTACGTCGATGCAAGCTTTGACACTGATCCGGATGACTCTAAGTCACAAACCGGATACGTATTTATATTGAATGGTGGAGCTGTCAGTTGGTGCAGTTCCAAGCAGAGCGTCGTGGCGAGATCTACGTGTGAAGCGGAGTACATAGCTGCTTCAGAAGCAGCAAATGAAGGAGTCTGGATGAAGGAGTTCATATCCGATCTAGGTGTAATACCTAGTGCATCGGGTCCATTGAAAATCTTTTGTGACAATACTGGAGCTATTGCCTTGGCGAAGGAATCCAGATTTCACAAGATAACCAAACACATCAAGAGACGCTTCAATTCCATCCGCGATCAAGTCAAGGAGGGATACATAGATATTTGCAAAATACATACGAATCTGAATGTTGCAGACCCTTTGACTAAGCCTCTTCCACGAGCAAAACATGATCAGCACCAAGACTCCATGGGTGTTAGAATCATTACTGTGTAATCTAGATTATTGACTCTAGTGCAAGTGGGAGACTGAAGGAAATATGCCCTAGAGGAAATAATCAATTTGTTATTTATATTTCCTTATATCATGATAAATGTTTATTATTCATGCTAGAATTGCATTAACCGGAAACTTAGTACATGTGTGAATACATAGACAAACAGAGTGTCCCTGGTATGCCTCTACTTGACTAGCTCGTTAATCAAAGATGGTTAAGTTTCCTGACCATAGACATGTGTTGTCATTTGATGAAACGGGATCATATCATTAGAGAATGATGTGATGGACAAGACCCATCCGTTAGCTTAGCATAATGATCCTTAAGTTTTATTGCTATTGCTTTCTTCACGACTTATACATATTCCTCTGACTATGAGATTATGCAACTCCCGAATACCGAAGGAACACCTTGTGTGCTATCAAACGTCACAACGTAACTGGGTGATTATAAAGATGCTCTACAGGTGTCTCTGAAGATGTTTGTTGGGTTGGCATAGATCGAGATTAGGATTTCTCACTCCGTGTATCGGAGAGGTATCTCTGGGCCCTCTCGGTAATGCACATCACTATAAGCCTGGCAAGCAATGTGACTAATGAGTTAGTTGCGGAATGATGCATTACGGAACGAGTAAAGAGACTTGCCGGTAATGAGATTGAACTAGGTATGATGATACCGATGATCGAATCTCGGGCAAGTAACATACCGATGACAAAGGGAATAACGTATGTTGTCATGCGGTTTGACCGATAAAGATCTTCGTAGAATATGTAGGAACCAATATGAGCATCCAGGTTCCACTATTGGTTATTGACCGGAGATGTGTCTCGGTCATGTCTACATAGTTCTCGAACCCGTAGGGTCCGCACGCTTAACGTTCGATGACGATTTGTCTTATGAGTTATGTGTTTTGGTGACCGAAGTTTGTTCGGAGTCCCGGATGAGATCACGGACATGACGAGGAGTCTCGAAATGGTCGAGAGGTAAGATTCATATATTGGAAGGTTATATACGGACATCGGAATGGTTTCGAAGAGGTTCAGGGATTTTTCGGAGTACCGGGAGGTTACCGGAACCCCCCGGGAAGTTAATGGGCCTCATGGGCCATAGTGGAGAGAGGGAGGGAGGCCATAAGAGGTGGCGCGCCCCCCCTACCCAATCCGAATTGGACAAGGGGTGGGGGCGCGTCCCCCCTTTCCTTCTCCCTCTCCCCCTCTTTCCCCTTTCCCCTCTCCGTTGGAAGGAAGGGGGAGCCGACTAGGACTAGGAGTCCTAGTGGGACCCCCACTTGGCGCGCCCTAGGGCCGGCCGGCCTCCCCCCTCCTCCTTTATATACGGGGGCAGGGGGCACCACAAGACACAATAGTTGTTCTTAGCCGTGTGTGGTGCCCCCCTCCACAGTTTACGCCTCCGGTCATAACGTCGTAGTGCTTAGGCGAAGCCCTGCGCAGATCACATCACCATCACCGTCACCACACCGTCGTGCTGACGGAACCCTCCCTTGACCCTCTGCTGGATCAAGAGTTCGAGGGACGTCATCGAGATGAACGTGTGTTGAACACGGAGGTGCCGTACATTCGGTACTAGATCGGTTGGATTGTGAAGACGTTCGACTACATCAACCGTGTTAACCTAACGCTTCCGCTTTCGGTCTATGAGGGTACGTGGACACACTCCCCCCTCTCGTTGCTATGCATCTCCTAGATAGATCTTGCGTGAGCATAGATTTTTTTTTGAAATTGCATGCTACGTTTCCCAACAGGAAACATTTGGAGTCAGCCGACTAATCTTTCTGCGTGTGTCCACCGTATTCCTAGCCGCCAGATCTGGTTTTGATCAGATAGCTCAGAAACAACTGCTACCCATATTCTAGGTTTTCAACTTGGCCCCCGTTACAATTCCTTTGACCGCGACAAGGGGCTTGTTGAAGACCAACACAAGGTCAGTCGCCCCCATCCTTCTTCCCTGCCACTGATCTGCTCAACGTCCTCGCGTTGCTGGCGAGCGTGCCTGCACTACTCATCGCCAGACGCATCTGCTTACGGCCAGCCGCGAATGCTCCGTCGCTGGATCTGGCTAGGCACGACCACCCATGACACATCATCGCCGAATCGTCTCACCCTGCGACGCCGCTACCGCCATGGCAACCTCCGCAACCAGCTCCCATTGCCATTGCCCCGCGCCCTTGCTCCCTTGCAACCTTTGTCCGACGAGGCACCTCCGCCTCCTGTGGCTTGCCGAATGTTATAAAAGAGCTGAAGATGCTCACATTGGAGTTGACATAGTTTAAACGACGGTGAGCGACATCGTCGCTGGAGAAGACGAGCCCAACAGCGCACACGGTGAGCCATAGATGTATTTTTTTGCAACAAACCGTCTTGTTGCAACTGCAACAAGATTCTTGTTGCAAAAAGTCTTGTGTGCAGCCTAAAAAAAGTTTTGCAATAAGGACCCAGGTGCAGTTGCAACAAGTGTCCTGTTGCAATGATGGAAATCGCGATGAGCAGATCTGACGGCTTGCGAGGCGGCCAACGCTTAGCATTATTTTTTTTCTCTAGGGGTAGGCCGACGCTTAGCAGCCCCCTTGAAATAACCATCACTTTTTTTTGAAGGTGAATAAACCATCACTTCTTTTCCACCGAGAAAAACTATCAGGCCGTAGATGGACCAGGGAATTTTTTGCCCAAGAAGATGTAGGTGGCCCAAGAGATCTTTTACTTCACTTGACGAACCATCTTGCGACCCTATAGCTCGGCTCCATTCGCCCATTCAGTGACCTAAGGCCTAGAGAGCCCACCTCCCAAACCAAACCCTAACCCCTGCATCCATATAAACAGGAAATCCTATTCGTCGCGCGTTGCGGCAAATTGCTACCACTTCGCACAAGCAGGCGCGCTCACGAACATGATGGGCCAGCCCAATTATGAGATAAAGCACGGGCTACAGTTCCGTTTATGGGAACCATCGAGAAGTTTCCAGATCAGTTCTGGGAAGCTTCTAGGAAATTCCTGAACCCATTTTCTATGGTTTTCAGTTTTTCGTTTGTGGTTTTTTCTTTTTCTGTTGTTTCTTCTTCTTTTCTTACTTTTTTGTTTTTTTCTGTTCCATTTTTTATTTTTATTTTTCTTCTTCTATTTCTATTTCCCTTTTTTCTCCTTTTTTTCTATTTCTTTTCCTTTCCATCTAATTTCTTTTCCTTTTTCTTTCAAGTTTATTTTCTTTATTTGAAGATGTTTCTGTTTTTTCAAAATGTTCATAATTTCAAAAATGTTTGTGTTTCTCATAATTTTTTCAAAACTTTACACAAATGTTCTTGTTTTCAAATTTTGTTTCCGAATTTAAATAATGTTGACAAATTTCAGAACTTCGATATATGTTCCTATTTAAAGTTCTTGTTCAAAAATTCAAAAAATGTTCGTGAAATTCAAAAATTGTTCGCTTATATGAAAAAATGTTCGTCTTTTCCAACTTTTGTTTAGTATTCAAAAATTCTTATTGAGAAAATGTTCATTTTTTAAAATTTTTGTTCATAATTTTCGTAAAATGTCTGTGATTTGCATAAATAGATTGCAAGTTTGACAAAGTGTTCGCTTGTTGCAAATTTTGTTCAGGTTTGAAGAACTGTTGAGAAGTTTAAAAAAAAATCCCGTTTTTCAACTTTTGTTCACAAATTCAAATATGTTCGTGATTTTTCATAAAAAGTTCACAAGTTTAGATTTTAATTTTTGTTCACAAATTCCGAAAATGTGTTGGACTTTCAAAGGATGTTCCTACTTTCAAAATTTGTTCACAGATTCAAAAAATGTTAATGTTTTCAATATTTGTTCGCAAAATCAATAAATGTTCCGGGGATCTAAAAAACGTGCGCCATTGAATTTTTGTTCACAAATTTATAGAATTTTTCTGGAATTTCACATTGCAAATATGTTCATGAATAAAAAAAGCATGTTTCAAAAATGTGTTCACGAAGTCAAATATTGTTCAGGGAATTTCTAAAAAATGTTGCATTATTATTTTTTCTTGCTTTTTTTTCAAAAACTGTTTGCAGTTTCAAAAAATTGTTCATAATTCTAAAAAATGTTCTCACCTTGAAATTTGTTCCTTAAAAATAATAATTGGGTTTCACAAAAGGTTCTACTTTTTATAAATTTGTACAGAAATTAGAAAATGTTCGTGTTTCATAAAGTATTTACTTTTTTCAAAAAGAAAATCACACTTAAAATTTCAAAACAATTTTAATCTGTTTGCGGCTTATTGTTGATACACACTGGGCTGCCAATTTAGGCACCTAGTCGCAGTAAAGATGGTGGCTAGCGACGTTGTTCACTAGTAAGAGGGCCTCGAATTTGCGCTACCGGGTGTTTAAGTTTTGCCTCTATCGTTTACTTCTTTAAGCGTCGTGCTGCCTATCGAAGACTAGAACTCTGCCTGTCGCAGTGGCTAGCTCGGTGCGCAACCCGCTTCGAGGTCGCTTGTTCGAATCCCATTTGCCCGCGCGCTCCTTTTTTCAGTTGCAAAGAATTTGGTCTTTCTGAAAGAGAAGGTTTCTTTTGCACTGCACAGTTCTCAAAACAGTCTAGTCTAAGTTTTTAAGACTGTCCAATTTGTGTGATTCGTGAAAGGAACAGTTTTGCACTCAACCTGGCGAAACAGTGCAAACAGTAGAAACAATCCCCTTTAGATTATCTCACGAATCAATTCGTTCAAACACGTGCACCACTAGCTGTTAGTGCTCTCGGTAGTACATATACATACAGTATAAATGTATAATACACACACACACAAAAAGAAAAGCTCGCGCTAGCGAAACAGTCGAAGGAGCAGAAACACGAGCGCGGCCCACTAAGCCCACGAACTGGGCTCGCTATGCGAAACCCCAGCAACTGGACGCAGAACGCGTCACATATAAACTCCCACCTCCCCTCGCCCTCTCCAGCCTCTCCCCCTCCCCGCCGCCGCCGCCGCCGCCGCCATGGCCACCACCGCGCGCCCGCTCGTCTCCGTCAAGGCCCTGGACGGGGACATGGCCACCGACGCGGCCGGCGTCCCGATGCCGCACGTCATGAAGGCGCCGATCCGCCCCGACGTCATCACCTTCGTCCACAGGCTCGTCTCCTGCAACAGCCGCCAGCCCTACGCCGTCTCCCGCAAGGCCGGTCACCAGACCTCGGCCGAGTCATGGGGCACGGGCCGCGCCGTCTCGCGTATCCCGCGTGTCGGCGGCGGCGGCACCCACCGCGCCGGCCAGGGAGCCTTCGGCAACATGTGCCGTGGCGGGCGCATGTTCGCGCCCACCCGGATCTGGCGCAAGTGGCACCGCCGCGTCAACGTCCGCCTCCGCCGCGTCGCCGTCGCCTCCGCCCTCGCCGCCACCGCCGTCCCGGCCATCGTCACCGCCCGCGGCCACCGCATCGAGTCCGTCCCCGAGTTCCCGCTCGTCGTCTCCGACTCGGCCGAGGGCATCGAGAAGACCGCCCAGGCCATCAAGGTCCTCAAGCAGCTGGGCGCCTACGCCGACGCCGAGAAGGCCAAGCAGTCCGTCGGCATCCGCCCCGGCAAGGGTAAGATGCGCAACCGCAGGTACATCAACCGCAAGGGCCCCCTCATCGTCTACGGCACCGAGGGCTCCAAGATCGTCAAGGCCTTCCGCAACCTCCCTGGTGTGGATGTTGCCAACGTCGAGCGCCTCAACCTGCTCGACCTTGCCCCTGGTGGCCACCTCGGCCGGTTTGTGATCTGGACCGAGTCTGCCTTCAAGAAGCTGGACGAGGTGTACGGCTCCTTTGAGGCGTCTTCCTCCAAGAAGAAGGGCTTCGTTCTCCCCAGGCCCAAGATGACCAACGCTGACCTTGGCCGCCTCATCAACTCTGATGAGGTCCAGTCTGTGGTGAAGCCCATCAACAAGGAGGTCAAGCGCAGGGAGGCCAGGAAGAACCCTCTGAAGAATGCTGCTGCCGTGCTCAAGCTCAACCCCTACTTCGGGACTGCCCGCATGATGGCAGTTCTTGCTGAGGCAGCCCGTGTCAAGGCCAGGAAGGAGAAGATCAACTCCAAGAGGACCAAGCTCAGCGCGGTATGCTACTCCCCCTTCCCTGTGCCATCTGTTTCATATCTTATTACACATGATTACAGTTGGCTCGTAATACTCTTCAGCAATTGTTGAATGTTCGTACTAAGATTCGACTAAGTCTTTATGTGTAGCATGACTTGAATTCTGGAATGCCTGTATCGTGCATGGTTATTTCTGTTTATGATGATAACAGTTCTGTTCATTTCCATATGTTTGTACTGTTGTATGGAATGCCCGATTCATCAATAGGTTATGATTAGTTAGTTTGTGATGATAACAATTCTGGAATGCCTGATTCATATGATGATAACAATTCTGGAATACCTGATTCATCAATAGGTTCTGATTATATGTAAGCTGATTGTTATTTGCTAATTGCATGCCTAAAACCTGATATTATCTAGATAATTCAAGTTTATGATGCTTGCTATTCAAAGTGCCTTGTGTGGTTGTACGTTTGTACTGTTATATATGGAGCAAGCTCATCAATTGTGTAGTTTCTGTGTACTTCAGTTTGTAGTTGCATGTCTAATCTTCTGTATCCATAATGAAGGCGCCTGTCTTGATTTGTTAGTTTCTCTCGAGTATATTTGTTTTGTTAGCCTGATTCATCAGTATGGATGGTTGTGTTGCTCTAAGATGCATACATTCTTTATCTAAAGGAACACCATGTGCAATTTCTTTGATGGCATGCCACACTGAATATCTGAAGTATCCAATGTGATTGTTTTTTGCTTGTTGTATGCTATTTATCTCAGTTTGTCTTGAAGCTTGATTGCCTTTTTACTTGTCTTGTTTCTTTAGCACTGAATCTTCCTGAAGGACATGAACTGCGTGGTTTTGCTGTACTGAAAATCTGAGGCCGTATTGTTTAACATTAGTCATGACTGCATTTGAGACTCCAAGAGTAGGAAATTGTATGTGATCAATGTTATTGCTGGTTAATTAATACTCCCTCCGTCCCAAAATAAGTGTCTCAAGCTTAGTTCAAATTTCTACTAGAGCTAGTACAAAGTTGAGACACTTATTTTGGGATGGAGGGAGTAGCATTTCTTTTCATGTTTGGGTGCTTGGGATACTGTCGTTTTTCTGTTGCCCTTTCAAAAGTTGTCTGATATCTGATGTTTAAATTCCATATCCTGCATCTAGTATTTGTTATTCTCATACTGATGAAGGAACACTTGTTATTGTAGGAGGAGGCATCTAAGATCAAGGCTGCTGGGAAGGCCTGGTACCAGACCATGATCTCTGACAGCGACTACACCGAGTTCGACGTCTTCTCCAAGTGGCTTGGCGTCAGCCAGTGATCGTCTAGTTGAAGTAGTAGCAGTCTATCGTCCTACCTTAAGAGACCCTAAAGTATGATTTTGTGTCATGTTATCGTTTATCCGGAGTCTGAGACATCTTATGCTGTTTTGGTAGCTGTTTATCTCAAGTGTTTTATCTATGGACGCATTTTGCGAGACATGTTATATGGCATGCTTTATTGTCGTCGAGTTCTTAGTTCAGATTTTGAGTCGTGTTTTTCATATATACTCTGTTATGAATGCGATATAATTTTGGCATTGTGAAGTTTTGTGGTTGGCATACCCACAGTTTCTTTCTTGCACGGCTTGTTATGAATTTCTTTGCAACGTTTTTAGTCTACCGCATAGACGTTCAAGAGACACTGCTTTATCATTGTTGATTTTGTTCTGTGATAATGTGCCACTTGCAGGTTGTGTTTTCTCCCCGCTTAAAACCTGATGGTGTTACTACTAGTAGATGTATAAAACAATTAGGTGTAGCAATTTCTTGCTGTTTCTGTCGAAACAATTTTCTAGGTGTAGTTGCTTTTAGGTTGAAAATAATGATAGCCTGTTCTGAGGATTGAGTTGTAGCATGCTTGTGCAGGAGCCCAAAAATATAAGAGCATTTAGCTCACTACTTTAATGATCCAACATGAACTTAAACACTAAGACATGTCTACAACAACACCCTGGTAGAAATTACCAGCGAACTCATGAACCATCCCCATTTGCTTGCATCTGCTACACTGCAGGTCCAGCAAACTGCAGGTTACCATAGCATTCTCTAGGGAAGTAGTTACCCAGAACAACTGAACTACATCTTTCTGGATAATTGTTGTACACGAGGCCTTTCATGCAGATCTGTGCACTCATTTTCCTTCAGAAAGGAATCAGCGAGACAGTCAGTTCTAACACTGACCATAGAAAGGATGCATTTCAAAGCTTGAATCATATGCTACCACACTATACGATTAGGCCAGTAAGGACTGTAGCTTATACTCACCTCATTCACTGTTAATCAATTTCAAATATTGGGAGACCATGCAAATTCTAATGCAAACGATGCAGTTCCCTCCACATTTTCTCATCCGGGCTTTTGGACCGGCAAAGGCAGTGTTAAACTACAAAACTACTAAACAAAAAAAATAGCAAACACTACAACCAATTATTTCAGCTACGCATGCAAGCCAAAAAATATTTGCACAACAATTGCACAAGATCATAAGACAGACACAGGGGCACAAATAAAGAAAGCTATAAATTCCGTAGCCTGAATGAGAGTGACTAATTTCTATAGTGGGGTGAGGGTGATTCAAACCTTCAATCTTGAAAATAAGAATTCACAGTTTTATCCCATTATTAGAGGGTCAGAGGAGATACTTTTGTGCCTATAAAATCCAGGATGCATGGACTATGCATAATGTGTGGCATATGCATAGCTGGAGTCAAGACTATGCAATTGGCAGGAATCGGCAAATTAGTAATTTTGCTAGTTGCCAAGGAAATTGAAATTAGGAAGAAAACCAAGATTATGTAATTAAAGATTTGAGAAAATGTAGTTGAAGATCCCATAGACCAGATCAAATTAGCCATTAGAAGAGTGAACGCTTTTTGTCTTCAATCCAGGAATATGAGCTACTTGAGTTAAAAGTACACAATCAGCAAGAATCATCAAATTAGCCAGACTGTTTTGCTCGTTGTCAAATTAAAACCAGGAGTTCTCCAGCAAACCAAGAAGATGCATTGAATTGAAGATATGTAATCCAGATCCCACTAGCGAAGCACCAATGAGAAGAACATCATTTTCTAAAAATCAATTCCATACCACCAAACCGAAATCATAATTAGTGGAGATGACAGTAATCTAAGACATCAAGAGTAGAGTGTTCAGGGCAAACTATTTGTCCAAGCTTCCAGTTCAGAAGCTTCAACTCTCCATTGTTTTAGTATATGGCAATAATTCCTTGGCCTCTTTCTGCATATCGAGACATCAACGTTACCCAACTACAAGTCAAGTGAGAGAGCCAGCAAACAACTAGATGGGATCTTTCTTTATCACTGAAGTTAAAAATCTGTGCACATAAAAAATTGATTGTGTGTCATAAGATGATCCTAGAGAACTGACCAGGAAAATAGTTAAATGAACAAACCAAGTGTGGACAAGAAAATGTAGAATAGTAGACTGACAAATCTTTTACCGCATTCAGAGCTCATGTACAAGGTGATAAATTTGCAAGCTAAAGATAAAATTATAGATACAATCAGCCTAATATTAAAACCCAACTTCCGGAAACAGTATGTCAACCAAGTAGTAACCTATAGCCAAATCAAAATTTGATAATCTGCTATACAAACTTTGAGTATGAACTGATATTTCCATTGTTGAATCCTTGTTTGAGACTAAAGGAACCTCCAGTTAGGACATCGTTACTTCTAGCATTTTGTTGATTCAGAGCAAAAGCTGAGATCATATTCCGTCCAAACCACATGCAAGCTGAAGCAGATGTCGTAATCAGTAGGATGGCGCAACAGAAACCAAGTGATAAGATGCTTCATGATGGTTGGAAGAACCAGATGTGCACACTACTAACTCCAAACTACCACTGAATGCAAGTCAAAACTGAAAGCTGCCACAAATACCAAATCAAGTAATATGCTTCAGGATCAGGGTTAATCAGAAGTCAAAACCGCCCGAGCTTCATCAAGTCTACACAGCAACTGACGTTTTGATAGACTTTCCAACTCTACAATCTTCCAATAAAACCTCCAACATTGCCGATCAATGAACAACCCAAATATAATCGGCATACTTAGAAATTTCTTCAAGGAAAGTCAGACCATAATTAGAACTGGACACTGAGTCAAAACAAGGATGCAACATAGGTATAAGTTTGTGGTTGTAGGAGACTCCTCTATCCAGAACGAATTTCCCAAACAAGCTTTTACTTCCTCCGTTCTGATTTACTCGTTGTGGTTTTAGTTCAAAGTTGAACTAAAACCACGACGAGTAAATCGGAACGGAGGGAGTAGAACTCTTCACCTCCGCGGATCAGTTTTGAAAGCTAATTTTTCTAGCTAACTAAATAGAATGCAATTTCAAAAAAATTCATAATATTGAAGCCAAAAGATGCAAAGTTAATAATGATAGTGCAACTTATTTGTGGCACTGCCGTTTAGGTCATATTGGTGTAAAGCGCATGAAGAAACTCAATGCTGATGGGCTTTTAAAATCACTTGATTATGAATCACTTGATGCTTGCGAACCATGCCTCATGGGCAAGATGACTAAGACTCCGTTCTCCGAAACAATGGAGCGAGCTACAGACTTGTTGGAAATAATACATACTGATGTATGCGGTCCAATGAGTGTTGAGGCTCGCGGCGGGTATCGTTATTTTCTGACCTTCACAGATGATTTGAGCAGATATGGGTATATCTACTTGATGAAACATAAGTCTGAAACATTTGAAAAGTTCAAAGAATTTTAGAGTGAAGTGGAAAATCATCGCAACAAGAAAATAAAGTTTCTATGATCTGATCGTGGAGGTGAATATTTGAGTTACGAGTTTAGTCTTCATTTGAAACAATGCGGAATAGTTTCGCAACTCACGCCACCCAGAACACCACAGCGTAATGGTGTGTCCGAACGTCGTAACCGCACTTTATTAAATATGGTGCGATCTATGATGTCTCTTACTGATTTACCGCTATCGTTTTGGGGTTATGCTTTAGAGACGGCTGCATTCACGTTAAATAGGGCACCATCTAAATCCGTTGAGATGACACCATATGAACTGTGGTTTTGGTAAGAAACCCAAGTTGTTGTTTCTTAAAGTTTGGGGTTGCGATACTTATGTGAAAAAGCTTCAACCTGATAAGCTCGAATCCAAATCGGAGAAATGTGTCTTCATAGGATACCCAAAGAAAACTGTAGGGTACACCTTCTATCACAGATCCGAAGGCAAGATTTTCATTGGTAAGATCCTTTCTAGAGAAGGAGTTTCTCTCGAAAGAAGTGAGTGGGAGGAAAGTAGAACTTGATGAGGTAATTGTACCTGCTCCCTTATTGGAAAGTAGTTCATCACAGAAATCAGTTCCAGTGATTCCTACACCAATTAGTGAGGAAGCTAATGATGATGATCATGAAGCTTCTGATCAAGTTACTACCGAACCTTGTAGGTCAACCAGAGTAAGATCCGCACCAGAGTGGTACGGCAATCCGGTTCTGGACGTCATGTTACTTGACCATGACGAACCTACGAACTATGAGGAAGCGATGATGAGCCCAGATTCCACGAAATGGCTTGAGGCCATGAAATCTAAGATGGGATCCATGTATGAGAACAAAGTGTGGACTTTGGTTGACTTGCCCGATGATCGACAAGCCATAGAGAATAAATGAATCTTCAAGAAGAAGACTGACGCTGACGGTAATGTTACTGTCTACAAAGCTCGACTTGTTGTGAAAGGTTTTCGACAAGTTCAAGGAGTTGACTACGATGAGACTTTCTCACCAGTAGCGATGCTTAAGTATGTCCGAATCATGTTAGAAATTGCCGCATTTTATGATTATGAAATTTGGTAAATGGATGTCAAAACTGCATTCGTGAATGGATTTCTGGAAGAAGAGTTGTATATGATGCAACCAAAAGGTTTTGTCGATCCAAAGGGTGCTAACAAAGTGTGCAAGCTCCAGTGATCCATTTATGGACTGGTGCAAGCCTCTCGGAGTTGGAATAAACATTTTGATAGTGTGATCAAAGCATATGGTTTTATACAAACTTTTGGAGAAGCCTGTATTTACAAGAAAGTGAGTGGGAGCTCTGTAGCATTTCTAATATTATATGTGGATGACATATTGCTGATTGGAAATGATATAGAATTTCTGTATAGCATAAAAGGATACTTGAATAAGAGTTTTTCTATGAAAGACCTCAGTGAAGCTGCGTACATATTGGGCATCAAGATCTATAGAGATAGATCAAGACGCTTAATTGGACTTTCACATAGCACATACCTTGATAAGATTTTGAAGAAGTTCAAAATGGATCAGTCAAAGAAAGGGTTCTTGCTTGTATTACAAGGTGTGAAGTTGAGTGAGCCCGACCACTGCAGAAGATAGAGAGAAAATGAAAGTCATTCCCTATGCCTCAGCCATAGGTTCTATCATGTATGCAATGTTGTGTACCAGACCTGATGTGTGCCTTGCTATAAGTACAGTAGGGAGGTACTAAAGTAATCCAGCAGTGGATCACTGGACAGCGGTCAAGAACATCCTGAAATACCTGAAAATGACTAAGGATATGTTTCTCGTTTATGGAGGTGACAAAGAGCTCGTTGTAAATGGTTACGTCGATGCAAGCTTTGACACTGATCCGGATGACTGTAAGTCTCAACCCAGATACGTATTTATATTGAATGGTGGAGCTGTCAGTTGGTGCAGTTCCAAACAAAGCGTCGTGGCGGGATCTACGTGTGAAGCGGAATACATAGCTGCTTCAGAATCAGCAAATGAAGGAGTCTGGATGAAGGAGTTCATATCCGATCTAGGTGTCATACCTAGTGCATCGGGTCCAGAAAATCTTTTGTGACAATACTGGTGCAATTGTCTTGGCAAAGAAATCCAGATTTCATAAGAAGACCAAGCACATCAAGAGACGCTTCAATTCCATCCGTCATCAAGTGTCGGAAGGGGACATAGAGATTTGCAAGATACATACGGATCTGAATGTTGCAGACCCGTTGACTAAGCCTCTCTCACAAGCAAAACATGATCAGCACCAATACTCCATGGGTGTTAGAATCATTACTATGTAATCTAGATTAGTGACTCTAGTGCAAGTGGGAGACTGAAGGAAATGTGCCTTAGAGGCAATAATAAAGTTGTTATTTACATTTCCTTATATCATGATAAATATTTATTATTCATACTAGAATTGTATTAACCGGAAACTTAGTACATGTGTGAATACATAGACAAATAGAGTGTCCCTAGTATGCTCTACTTGACTAGCTTGTTTATCAAAGATGGTTATGTTTCCTAGCCGCAGACATTTAGATCCGTATGTATCTTGCAAATTTCTATGTCTCCCTCCTTGACTTGATCGCAGATCAAATTGAAGCGTGTCTTGATGTGCTTAGTTCTCTTGTGAAATCTGGATTCCTTTGCCAAGACAACTGCACTAGTATTGTCACAGAAGATTTTCATTGGACCCGATGCACTAGATATTACACCTAGATCGGATATGAACTCCTTCATCCAGACTCCTTCATTTGCTGCTTCCGAAGCAGCTATGTACTCCGCTTCACACGTAAATCCCGCCAGGACGCTCTGCTTGGAACTGCACCAACTGACAGCTCCACTATTCAATATAAATATGTATCCGGTTTGAGACTTAGAGTCATCCGGATCAGTGTCAAAGCTTGCATCGATGTAACCATTACAACGAGCTCTTTGTCACCTCCATAAACGAGAAACATATCCTTAGTCCTTTTCAGGTATTTCAGGATGTTCTTGACCGCTGTCCAGTGATCCACTCCTGGATTACTTTGGTACCTCCCTGCTAAACTAATAGCAAGGCACACATCATGTCTGGTACACAGCATTGCATACATGATGGAACCTATGGCTGAGGCATAGGGAATGACTTTCATTTTCTCTCTATCTTGTGCAGTGGTCGGGCATTGAGTCTGACTCAACTTCACACCTTGTAACACAGGCAAGAACCCTTTCTTTGACTGATCCATTTTGAACTTTTTCAAAACTTTATCAAGGTATGTGCTTTGTGAAAGTCCAATTAAATGTCTTGATCTATCTCTATAGATCTTGATGCCCAATATATAAGCAGCTTCACCGAGGTCTTTCACTGAAAAATTCTTATTCAAGTATCCTTTTATGCTATTCAGAAATTCAGTATCATTTCCGATCAACAATATGTCATCCACATATAATATCAGAAATGCTACAGAGCTCCCACTCACTTTATTGTAAATACAGACTTCTCTAAAAGTCTGTATAAAACCATATGCTTTGATCACACCATCAAAGCGTATATTCCAATTCCGAGAGTCTTGCACCAGTCCATAAATGGATCGCTGGAGCTTGCACACTTTGTTAGCACCTTTTGGGTCGACAAAACCTTCTGGTTGCATCATATACAACTCTTCTTTAAGATATCCATTAAGGGATGCAGTTTTGACATCCATTTGTCAAATTTCATAATCATAAAATGCAGCAATTGCTAACATGATTCAGACAAACTTAAGCATCGCTACGGGTGAGCAGGTCTCATCGTAGTCAATTCCTTGAACTTGTCGAAAACCTTTCGCAACAAGTCGAGCTTTGTAGACAGTAATATTACCGTCAGCGTTAGTCTTCTTCTTGAAAATCCATTTATTCTCTATGACTTGCCGATCATCGGGCAAGTCAACCAAAGTCCACGCTTTGTTCTCATACATGGATCCCATCTCAAATTTCATGGTCTCAAGCCATTTCGCGAAATCTGGGCTCATCATCGCTTCCTCATAGTTCGTAGGTTCGTCATGGTCAAGTAACATGACTTCCAAAATAGGATTACCGCACCACTCTGGTGCGGATCTTACTCTGGTTGACCTACGAGGTTCGGTTGTAACTAGATCAGAAGTTTCATGATCATCATCATTAGCTTGCTCACTAATTGGTGTAGGAATCACTGGAACTGACTTCTGTGATGAACTACTTTCCAATTCGGGAGAAGGTACAATTACCTCATCAAGTTCTACTTTCCTCCCACTCACTTCTTTCGAGAGAAACTCCTTCTCTAGAAAGGATCCATTCTTAGCAACGAATATCTTGCCTTCGGATCTGTGATAGAAGGTGTACCCAACAGTCTCCTTTGGGTATCCTATGAAGACACAGTTCTCCGATTTGGGTTTGAGCTTATCAGGTTGAAGCTTTTTCACATAAGCATCGCAGCCCCAAACTTTAAGAAACGACAACTTGGGTTTCTTGCCAAACCACAGTTCATAAGGTGTCGTCTCAACGGATTTAGATGGTGCCCTATTTAACGTGAATGCAGCCGTCTCTAAAGCATAACCCCAAAATGATAGCGGTAAATCAGTAAGAGACATCATAGATCGCACCATATCTAATAAAGTATGATTATGACGTTCGGACACACCATTACGTTGTGGTGTTTCAGGTGGCGTGAGTTCTGAAACTATTCCACATTGTTTCAAATGAAGATCAAACTCATAACTCAAATATTCACCTCCACGATCAGATCGTAGAAACTTAATTTTCTTGTTACGATGATTTTCCACTTCACTCTAAAATTCGTTGAACTTTTCAAATGTTTCAGACTTATGTTTCATCAAGTAGATATACCCATATCTTCTCAAATCATCTGTGAAGGTAAGAAAATAACGATACCCGCCGCGAGCCTCAACACTCATCGGACCGCATACATCAGTATGTATTATTTCCAATAAGTCAGTTGGTCGCTCCATTGTTTCAGAGAACGGAGTCTTAGTCATCTTGCCCATGAGGCATGGTTCGCAAGCATCAAGTGATTCATAATCAAGTGATTCCAAAAGCCCATCAGCATGAAGTTTCTTCATGCGTTTTATACCAATATGACCTAAACGGCAGTGCCACAAATAAGTTGCACTATCATTATTGAACTTATATCTTTTGGTTTCAATACTATGAATATGTGTATCACTATTATTGAGATTCAACAAAAATAGACCACTCATCAAGGGTGCATAACCATAAAAGATATTACTCATATAAATAGAACAACTATTATTCTCTGATTTAAATGAATAACCGTCATCAAACAAGATCCAGATATAATGTTAATGCTTAACGCTGGCACCAAATAACAATTATTTAGGTCTAATTCTAATCCTGAAGGTAGATGTAGAGGTAGCGTGCCGACGGCGATCACATCGACTTTGGAACCATTTCCCACGCGCATCGTCACCTCGTCCTTAGCCAATCTTCGTTTAATCTGTAGCCCCTGTTTCGAGTTGCAAATATGAGCACCAGAACCAGTATCAAATACCCAGGTGCTACTACGAGCATTAGTAAGGTACACATCAAATAACATGTATATCAAATATACCTTTCACTTTGCCATCCTTCTTATCCGCCAAATACTTGGGGCAGTTCCGCTTCCAGTGACCAGTTCCTTTGTAGTAGAAGCACTCAGTCTCCGGCTTAGGTCCAGACTTGGGCTTCTTCACTTGAGCAGCAACTTGCTTGCCGTTCTTCTTGAAGTTCCGTTTCTTTCCTTTGCCCTTCTTCTTGAAACTAGTGGTCTTGTTAACCATCAACACTTGATGCTCCTTCTTGATTTCTACCTCCGCAGCCTTTAGCATCGCGAAGAGCTCGGGAATTGCTTATCCATCCGTTGCATATTATAGTTCATCACGAAGCTTTTGTAGCTTGGTGGGAGTGATTGAAGAACTCTGTCAATGACACTATCATCAGGAAGATTAACTCCCAGTTGAGTCAAGTGGTTGTGGTACCCAAACATTCTGAGTATATGTTCACTGACAGAACTATTCTCCTCCATCTTGCAGCTGTAGAACTTATTGGAGACTTCATATCTCTCAATCCGGGCATTTGCTTGAAATATTAACTTCAACTCCTGGAACATCTCATATGCTCCATGACGTTCAAAACTTCGTTGAAGTCCCGGTTCTAAGCCGTAAAGCATGGCACACTGAACTACGAGTAGTCATCAACACGCGACTGCCAGGCATTCACAATGTCTGCAGTTGCTGGCACGGGTGGTACACCTAACGATGCTTCCAGGACGTAATTCTTCTGTGCAGCAATGAGGATAATCCTCAAGTTACGGACCCAGTCCGTGTAGTTGCTACCATCATCTTTCAACTTAGCTTTCTCTAGAAACGCATGAAAATTCAAGGGAACGGTAGCACGGGCCATTGATCTACAACAACATAGACATGCAAAATACTATCCGATACTAAGTTCATGATAAATTAAAGTTCAGTTAATCATATTACTTAAGAACTCCCACTTAGATAGACATCTCTCTAGTCATCTAAATGATCATGTGATCCATATCAACTAAACCATGTCCAATCATCACGTGAGATGGAGTAGTTTTCAATGGTGAACATCACTATGTTGATCATATCTACTATATGATTCATGTTCGACCTTTCGGTCTCAGTGTTCCGAGGCCATATCTGCATATGCTAGGCTCGTCAAGTTTAACCCGAGTATTCTGCGTGTGCAAAACTGGCTTGCACCCGTTGTATGTGAACGTAGAGCTTATCACACCCGATCATCACGTGGTGTCTCGGCACGACGAACTGTAGCAACAGTGCATACTCAGGGAGAACACTTATACCTTGAAATTTAGTGAGAGATCATCTTATAATGCTACCGTCGTACTAAGCAAAATGAGATGCATAAAGGATAAACATCACATGCAATCAAAATAAGTGATATGATATGGCCATCATCATCTTGTGCCTTTGATCTCCATCTCTAAAGCACTGCCATGATCACCATTGTCACCGGCTTGACACCTTGATCTCCATCGTAGCATCGTTGTCGTCTCGCCAACTATTGCTTCTATGATTATCGCTACCGCTTAGTGATAAAGTAAAGCAATTACATGGCGATTGCATTTCATACAATAAAGCGACAACCATATGGCTCCTGCCAGTTGCCGATAACTGTTACAAAACATGATCATCTCATACAACAATTTATATCTCATGACGTCTTGACCATATCACATCACAGCAAGCCCTGCAAAAACAAGTTAGACGTCCTCTACTTTGTTGTTGCAAGTTTTACGTGGCTGCTACGGGCTTCTAGCAAGAACCGTTCTTACCTACGCATCAAAACCACAATGATTTTTCGTCAAGTGTGCTGTTTTAACCTTCAACAAGGACCGGGCATAGTCAAACTCGATTCAACTAAAGTTGGAGAAACAGACAACCGCTAGCCACCTGTATGCGAAGCACGTCGCTAGAACCAGTCTCATGAACGCGGTCATGTAATGTCGGTCCGGGCCGCTTCATCCAACAATACCGCCGAATCAAAGTAAGACGTTGCTGGTAAGCAGTATGACTTTTATCGCCCACAACTCTTTGTGTTCTACTCGTGCATATAACATCTACGCATAGACATGGCTCGGATGCCACTGTTGGGAACGTAGTATTTCAAAAAATTTACCTACGATCACGCAAGATCTATCTATGAGATGCATAGCAACGAGCGGGGAGAGTGTGTCCACGTACCCTTGTAGACCGAAAACGGAAGAGTTTAGCAACGCGGTTGATGTAGTCGAACGTCTTCGCGATCCAACCGATCCAAGCACCGAATGTACGGCACCTCCGCGTTCAGCACACGTTCAGCTCGATGACGTCCCTCGATCTCTTGATCTAGTTGAGGACGAGGGAGAGTTTCGTCAGCACGACGGCATGGCGACGGTGATGATGAAGTTACCGGCGCAGGGCTTCGCCTAAGCACTACGACGATATGACCGAGGTGTGTAACTATGGAGGGGGGCACCGCACACGGCTAAGAGAAGACTTGGTCTCTCTTTGGGGTGCCCCCTCCCAGTATATAAAGGGGGGGAGGAGAGGTGGCCGGACCAAGGGGGGGCGCGCCATAAGGGGGAGTCCTACTTGGACTCCCGGTCCACGTAGGATTCGCCCCCCCTTTCCTATTCCCACTAGGAGAAGGGGGGAAGGAGGAGGATGAGAGAAGGAAAGTGGGGCGCCCCCCAACCCTAGTCCAATTTGGTTTGGGCTTGGGGTGGCGCGCGCCACCACCTGGCTGCTGCCTCCTCTCTCCACTATGGCCCATGAAGGCCCATTAACTCCCCGGGGGGGTTCCGGCAACCCCCGGTACTCCGGAAAATGTCCGAACCTTTCCGAAACCATTCCGGTGTCCAAACATAACCTTCCAATATATCAATCTTTATGTCTCGACCATTTCGAGACTCCTCGTCATGTCCGTGATCTCATCCGGGACTCCGAACAAACTTCGGTACATCAAATCACATAACTCATAATACAAATCGTCATCGAATGTTAAGCGTGCGGACCCTACGGGTTCGAGAACTATGTAGACATGACCGAGACACATCTCCAGTCAATAACCAATAGCGGAACCTGGATGCTCATATTGGCTCCTACGTATTCTACGAAGATCTTTATTGGTCAAACCGCATAACAACATATGTTGTTCCCTTTGTCATCGGTATGTTACTTGCCCGAGATTCGATCGTCGGTATCATCATACCTAGTTCAATATCGTTACCGGCAAATCTCTTTACTCGTTCCGTAATGCATCATCCCGTGACTAACTCATTAGTCACATTGCTTGCAAGGCTCATAGTGATGTGCATTACCGAGAGGGCCAGAGTACCTCTCCAATACACGGAGTGACAAATCCTAATCTCGATCTATGCCAACTCAACAAACACCATCGGAGACACCTGTAGAGCATCTTTATAATCACCCAGTTACGTTGTGACGTTTGATAGCACACAAGGTGTTCCTCCGGTATTCGGGAGTTGCATAATCTCATAGTCAGAGGAACATGTATAAGTCATGAAGAAAGCAATAACAATAAAACTAAACGATAAATATGCTAAGCTAACGGATGGGTCTTGTCCATCACATCATTCTCAAATGATGTGATCCCGTTCATCAAATGACAACACATGTCTATGGTCAGGAAACTTAACCATCTTTGATTAACGAGCTAGTCTAGTAGAGGCATACTAGGGACACTCTGTTTGTCTATGTATTCACACATGTACTAAGTTTCCGGTTAATACAATTCTAGCATGAATAATAAACATTTATCATGATATAAGGAAATATAAATAACAACTTTATTATTGCCTCCAGGGCATATTTCTTCAGCAGGGGCGCCATATCCCGGTGCGGGGTGGGTTGGGGCGACTATGCGCGTAGGTCTGCGGTGGTAGCGCCGCCGGAGGGAGGCCGGGACGGCGACATGGGTGGAGGTCGGCCGGAGCGGCGCGCGGTCGGTGCAAGCAGAGGCGTCCACCGTTGGACGAGAGTTGTGGATGGGACTCTGACGGATGGGTCCTACATCCAACTTAACAGTCAATGATGTTTGGGTTGACTTTTAGTGCCACATGGACCTAACGAGCGGGCCCGACATGTCATAAATTGGTTTAATTTGTCCTAAATCGGTCATTTAAGTTTATTGAGAAAATTAGCAAGAAAAGTGGTATATTTTTGGGGCGCACAAGAAATATTGTGGCAATTGTGTATGACAACTTCAAATGTGGTGGTTTTTTGCAATTCACTCACCATAACCAATCAAAATAACCATGGACAGTAAAGCAAACCTCAATCCTTCGATTCATCACTCCACAACATCCTGCATCTCAAGGAGCACAAACACATACCACAAGCGAGATCAGTTGTTACAACGAGAACCAGCTCACCTCATATTGAGGGACAACCATACTGACGAGCCATTAGACAAAGACAAACCTTGCAACGTGACCGTGGCGCCTTCGTGCTCGAAGGTGAGCGTCTTTTCTAGCCGGTGGCAGTTCATAGGACTGAAATATACAACACATAGCACAGGATTACAAACGTTAAGTAAACTACCCCAACCGAGGGCGTTCAGATCATGCACACAGCCAACACCAACGACCTATGACCACCCAGGGATCCTCCCCCCTCTCCACACCGGTCATCGGCGATAAGGTACGTCAACCCTAGTAAGGAAGATGCCCACGACACCAGTCGTGATCACTTTGGATCGCGAGAAGTAGCGCTACCCGTTATGACCTGCGCCGCCGGATACCTAGGTTAGCCGCCGCATCAAATAACGGAGCGGCCGTGCACACAACTGACGGCAACCGACGCTAGATTAACCCTAGACAGAAGAAACCCACTTTAGCCGCCGTGATCACTTTGTATCACGACGAGCAGCACTACCAGAACAAGATCCGTGATGTGGCCTAGGCCGCCAGAAAGTTAGGTTACCCGCCCCGCTAGGTTAACCACTACCACGAAAACGGCGACAGTTCGTTTGATGTTGCCGCGAGCGAGACAAATATGGGAAAACTGGATGCGGCACCTGCTAGCGCTGGAGGTTCACGACGGTGCCGCGCGCGCTCTCGGACGAGATCGCCGCCGCCGATATTCGTAGAGAACCTCAACGGAATGATGGAGAAGCTGCGTGATTAATCTTTTTTTCGGGAAGGGCACCATATACATACATATGGGTTACACGGGGCTTGGATATGGGCTATGACGGACCGGAGAAAAAAATATCTGACGGGGTCACGAATACCCCTAAAAAATTGAGTTAGGGGGGAGCACTGAAGCAGGGCTCCTCGTATTAACTGATGACGACGGACCTCGTTGATCGCGGAACACAGAGCCGGAAGGGCGATAGACGTTCAATTCAACTCAAAATCTGACTGGTATGTAACTTTATGCGTAAGTGCCAACCAGCGTGCAATGCGACCACCTATCTAGACGGATGTGGGATTGTCATCAAGCATCGCACCAAGCCTTATCTGGATAGATTTTTAAATCGATGAATGAAGTCAAATCATCTTCTCGTTGTCGTTGTCCATTCCGGGCAGAGGGAGAAGGCATCCAAGGCGAACGAATGCTCACATTTTAAGGCCAGAAACAATTCATCAGAAAGAAACTACAGTAGTAATAACCTGCAAGACGCTAAACCAGCCTGGTGTTGTTGTAGACTTGTTTTCTTGTCTTAAATTAGGCTTAGGGTGAAGCGTCAGATGATAATATTAGCTTAGCTTAAACACACCAACGAGGAAAGCTGTCGCACAATTGTCACACCAGAAAGCAACCTCGCTTAGCGAGACGCAGCATTGTTCTCGTCGCCAATTCTCCCAGGAGAACGTGAAGCATACATACCCTTGCCCTGGGTGGGTAGCACTACACTGCACGAAAGCACTTCACGCGTGTTTCACTTGGTGATAATAATTTTTTCCATCACGCAATTGCTCCCCCCCCCCCCCTCTAATTTCAATCTTAAGTTGCTAGGCACACATACCATGTGCTACCATGAATTATGTAAGTGTTGCGGTGTGTGTGCGCGCGCGTGGCGGGGAGGGGTTGCGTTGCTTTGACGGTGGTCACTGCTGTGAGGCGTGGGCATGAGCCTTCGGGGCACAATGTACTCCGTCGCTGGCCTCTCTTAGGGCCTGTTCGACAATCATCTGGCTCCACAAAATACAGGAGTACACGGAGCGCCACTTTGGCCACTCCACGAAAATAGGCTGCGGGCCGCTCCCGCTCCGGCCGCTCCAGGAGCGGAGAGCTGCCGAACAGGCCCTTAGACAATGTCTTCCTTGGTCGGGTCCGAATGATTCCCGCCTTCCACTTGTCATTTCGTCGGCGCTTTTGATGGATGGTGCGTAGATCTAGTTGGGATGATATTATGGTCCTTCTCTCAAGGTGTCCGGCTTCGGTTGTGATGCAGCCTTCGTGCTCTTCGAGTTTAGCTAGTTGCTCGTTCGAGGGCTGAGCACCCCTTGTCCTGCTCGTTCCCACACGTTATGTGGTGCCCCTCCCCCCTCTCCTTTACCTCGTCAACGTTATCTCCTACGGAGTACCTATCAATGAAATGATACACAATCTTTACGTATTTGCGAGAAAAAAAGTGAGACACCACCCTGCTCATCTTTAGGAGAAGCGAGACAAAAATATTTTAGCCTGCTTTTTCACATAACTAGGCCAATAGATTCTGGTCTTTGCGAATTGCAAAGAGCACATCATCGACGTCGTTTCTCGCAAAATCAATGGTAAGGTGTTCCGAATTCGTGACCCGACCCGACCCGACAGGCGGGACCTTCAGCTAGCTAGACTCCCCAACCCGTGCCATTCCTCGGCATTTTTTTCAAGACATCAATTGGCAGCTCACATCAAACATGTCCATTAGCCAATGCTCAAAAGTAACCTATTTTAAGGAGGCATAAAATAATCTGAAGAAAAAAAAACGCAGAGAAGAGGGAGGAAACAAGAGCCAAGAACACAACAGACGGAAAGAACAGCCCACGCCCGTCCCCCCCATCAGCAAGCAGCAAGAAAGCACGCCACCTCCAAGGCCCGCCCGGCCCTCCCTCCGTCCATCCACCGTAACCGCCCCAGCGATTACTGATTAATCCTGTTCTCCTCCGCCCCTCCTCCGCTCCCAGGTTGGTCGCCGATCAGTCTCCAAATTTCTCTCCACTATTATTCCTTCCAAATCTCCTGGCTTTCTATTCTTGGGGCTCGGTGGTGGTGTTTTTCCCGCAGCTCAGTTTTGTTTCCCTTTTTTCTTTTTTACCAGAAAGAAGTGCCGCCTGTCTCCTCCCTCCCTCCCTCCCTCTGCCCTCGCCCTCGCGGCTTAATCCCAATTGGGTTGGGTTGGAGGAGCAACCCAATTGGGGATTAATCTATCAGAGGAGGAGGAGGAGGATTCGCACTCACCATACCGAGGTTGTCTTGCTTCCTCTTCCGTTCCTGGGATTGGCCAAGGCGCATCCACCCACAGCTCTGCCGCAGGTTGGTGACGAGTGGACTACTTCCCCGTTTAATTTCTGCATCTTGGTGAGATTGCCCGGCGAGGATCGGATGGATCCTCTGCAGTTCCCGATCCCAATCCGAGCTGCCCGCTGCCCGTTTCCAGTTCGATGTATCAATCTGTTCCTCTCCGGACTGCTCTTGTTGTTTCTGCAGGCAGCCATTTCCCGGCCTTTGATGGCTTTGGATCGTCAATGCCCAATGGTTGAGTTTTCTTTTTCTCAGGCTGCAAGTGTTCCCCAGTTCTGTGGATGGATTGCTCTTGTTTTCCACCTTTGATGTTTCTGCTTTGGCTTTTTTAGCTGGGAATCTCGATCAGGTATTGGGGGTAAAACGAGGACTGAATGAAACCAAGTCAAGTTGGTAACTGCTGAATGTTTCTTGTTGACGAAAACTGATCCTTTTTCTGTCCTGATGATGACTTGGTTTGTTGGGTTTCCTTGCGCCGGAATTTTCTTTCGTTCTTGTGTATGTTCTCTGTTGATCGATCTCGTGTGTTCCCGGTTCTGATGCGTCCATGGATACGCCAGTGGATCTGGATTGGGAGATCGATCGGTTATCCTGGATGAGGTGTTTACTTCTCTTCTGTTTTCTTTTGTTGTGTTGAAGGTATCCAATTTGGTTCTGTTCCTACGTTGATGAAACTTGTGAATTTGAGCAGCTCTTTTTGTTCTGAGCTCCTACAGGGAGATGGATCTGAATTGGTGTTGACTCTGTCTCAATCAAGTTTAACTGCATGCACATCTACACATACAATCAGAATTCTTTTTCCGTAGATCATTAGTGATTGTTCCCATGCCGAAATTGATTGGCACTGGACTAGCCCTCTTTTGCTATGACATATTCAGATATCTGCATATGATCAATCACAATTATCCTGTTTTTCCGCTGGACCCATTAAGGAAGAACACGATTAGATTAGATTTATGTCCTTTCTTTTAAGTGCTGCTCTGCTGGTGCATATCTTGACCTTGTTACTACCTCCACATTGTGCAGGAGTAGAATCATGAAGCTGAAAAACAGTTTTAGGGAGGCCGATCCGATTGCCGTGCAGAGGGGCTATGGTTTCAGGCCAAACCAACCAGCTGTTGTTCATCAGGCAAGATGCAGATGGATCATTGGAGATGTGACCGAGGTGTTTGATCATAACACATGGAAGCTTGGCAAGATTGCAAAGATTGTGAAGAACGATTACTTTGTCATCAGGCTCGCCGACTGCATCCAGTTGAAAGAGTTCCACATTTCTAGCTTGAGGGTTCCACAACCACATGATGCTCCCACAGCTCCTCCTTATGGCAAGCAGTTCCCTGCAGCTGACAACAAGGTAAGCAACATCCAGTCAGTTCCTGGAGCATGTAAATGTGCTACTTTTCATCTCTGAAATGAGTCGCTTATTCGGCAGTTAATAGTTCATACTCTTTCATGATGTTTCTGGTCACATTATATATCCATTGTTGTTACTTAGAATTCCATCTTGCTACTTACTACCCATGAAGCAACCATTGCATTGCTTGTTATTTCGGTACTCTAGGAATATGGTCTAGGCATCTTCAGAAGTAGAAGGACTAGGCCGGCCTTAGACATGAGTTTTTTTAGCTTGGGCTGAAATAGCCATGCCCTAAAAGACTAGAAGGAAGGGAAAAGGTTTGCAGAGTTCAGTAGATAGTTTCCTGGAAAATGCTTATATCAAGTCCACATGCTTGATGGGCAATTTTGGAACTAGCACGGCTGAGATGGGATCAACTCAACTTGATTTCACTACTTTTGATGAGTAGTGGAGGTGTTCCTGCGCATTGCTTCTCTGTTTTTCTCTGCAAATGTAGCTACCAAGCAGTTGAAGCAGTCACTGCTTTTAAGGAGGAAAAATGTAGCTCGGTTGAAGTAATTCAACCTGTACCTAAGCTCTGAAGGAAGCAAATGCACACACTGACGATAGATACAACATGTTGGTTGGCACCACCATGAATGAATTGTACAAATTGCCACCAAATCTCATAATTTGTCCACTGCTGCATCAGACTTCAGTCTGTAACTGAGGCGTCACACTTTCTTCCGGCTGTTCAACAGTTGTGCAATTTCTCAATCTTTTCTCACTGTTTATCCATCTTCTGCAGGTGACCCGAAGGGGCAACCAGCTGCCTGCTGATGCGCTGAGAAGATCAGGCAAGAAGAGGAAATCGTCCGAAGTTCTTGATTTCTCTCCTCAGCCAAGCCAGAGAAGGCTCTTCCAGGTGGCCAGGGAAGAGGCCGCCCCCGCGGAGTGCTCGGTGGCGAGCTGCAGCGCCGCGAACGACGACGTCGGCGTCAGCAGTGGCCGGCACGGGGGCTGCTGCTCCGTGGGGCGCGGCGACGCCCAGTCGCGCGTGGTGGCGGCCTCCCCGCGCGCCGCGTGGTCGTCGTCGGACTCGGACGGCGCGCTGAGCGACGGCGGGCCGGCGGGCGTGGACGTGCACGAGCTGGAGCTGGAGGCGTACCGGTCGACGGTGCGCGCGCTGCACGCGTCGGGGCCGCTGACGTGGGAGCAGGAGTCGCTGCTCACCAACCTCCGCCTCTCCCTCAACATCTCCAACGAGGAGCACCTCCTCCAGCTCCGCCGCCTGCTCTCCTCCTGAGCCCGATCCTCGTCGCCGGCCCACCGCCGGCTCGCCGACGGCTTAATCATCACTCATCGAGGCGACTCCGGTCCAGTCCAGTCCTGACAGACGAACACCGCAGGGCGCTGCGAAATAACGGAGGCCGATGTGCCGTGGAGCTCTCTGTTTTTCCTTTCGGCAAGAGAAGAATTTTGCTTGTTCGTCCTGTGTAGTCGATGCAGCAGCAGCAGCAGCAGCTCCAGCTCCATTGCCGACGTAGAGAGAGCTCTGCGGGGTACGTCGTCGCCTTCCTCCAGTCCAGTAGCTTTGGGCCATTGACTCTCCTGAATTACTACAACTAGTGCTGGCCTTGCCTTTTCTATATCTATGTAAATGTAAATCCATCTCCTCACTGATCTGCTCCAAGATTATTGCTACTTTTACTTCAAGACAGTAAATTTCTCCGGGGATCAACTTTTGTTACTCTCTGAAGGTGATAAGCTTGGAGTCGACCGACCGGCCGACTAGCGCACCTGGCAGTACCGAAACTCGATCGTCCGGCCATGCGGGCACGTGTCTGCCTCGCCCCGGCACGCGGCGCGCGGGCCACGTGCCATGGCGCGCTCCGCGCGTCTCCTCGCCGAACGCGTGTCGACGTGAAGGCCGTTAAAGTGCGTCGGCACTGCCGCTTGCCTCTGCTCTGCTCCTGTGGTTGTCTTCTCGTGCGGTTGCGCACTGGCTTTTGCTTTTGTAGACTCTGTATCGTCGACGAGCTCCGACCCTGGCTTAGCTCCGGGCAGCGGGTGATGATGTCGGTGAGCCTCGTGAGGGCGTCGCTGCCGGCTTGGTGCACGGCGGCGGCCGCGGGGAGCAGCGGCCTGCGCTCTCGCCTGCGCGGCATGGCGTGCTCCGGTCGGCGCGTGGGCGTCCGGTGCAGCGGCACGACACCGCCGGGGTTCCCTCCGGGGCCGACGCCGCCGGGGTTCCCCGCGGTGCCGTCGCCCGAGGAGGTGCCGGGCACGGCCCGCCCGCCAGAGGAGATGCCGGGCACGGCGAGGCCGCCGCAGGAGATGCCGGGCATCGACATGCCGCCGGAGTTCAACGCGCCCCCGGGCGTGGACGTGCCGATGCCGGGCGCGCCCGTGCCGGGCACGCCTCCCAGCCCGGAGCAGCCGGGGCCGTTCATCCCGTCGCCGCCGAGGCCGGAGATCCCGGCCGTGCCGCCGAACCCCGACGTGATCCCGCCGCCGCCGCCGGAGGTGGACCCGCCGCGCGCTCCGCCGGAGGTCGTCCCGCCGCAGACGTCCGATGTCCCGCCTCCCTTTGTGTGAGCGTGCGCGGTCGCGCCGACCCCGACGGTCACCGAGATGTGAGATAGCGTACTATGTACAGTAGCTTCCAGCTTCAAATAAAGAGGATCGGTTGCGGCGCCCTGTTCCGGTGTAAATTTTGTCACGGATTTAATTCTTGGTTGTAGTACTGAGACTAGAGTGAATTAGTTCATGGTAATCATCTAGGACCCTGATAAATCCCGGATTTTAAGCATGTCATCTCGAACGTTCTTTCATGACAACTAATAAATCCCGGGACATTCGGGTTTTAAGCATGTCATCTCGAACGCTTTTTCATGGCAACGTTAAAACATGGCAACTTTGAAGGTAACGAGCGAAGGAAACTAACTTATCATGCACGAGGCTTCATGATCTAATCCTACGGCTTCCCGCTGGTGTGATAGGAAGCTAAGGATTAGTAGTCTGATCCCCGCAGTACGCAGTCCTTGTTGTTGCGTGATCCGGGCAAGGCCCAAAGCGTGAGACATCAAGCATAGGAGTGCAATAAGTGATCCGTTGGGGGGCTTTGTCTCGCTAAGAACCCCTCGCCGCTCCCCTAAATGGGCCGGCCCCCATCGAGATCATGGGGGCCAGGGGCGAGGGCGAGGGCTCGCTCCTAGCGCATATTTTTATTATCATTATTATTAAAGACATTTATATTTTTTATTTAGTATTTAAAAAGCGTGCAACATTTTTAAAATGTTGATAGAATTTTAAAAATGATTCGTGACACTCACATACACACTTTGAGAAAATGTTCACGGCATTTAAAATAAATGTTTCTACAATGTAAAATATATCTTTCCATAATTACAAAAATTGCTTGATTTCATCCAATGCATGTGACATTTCAAAAGGTATCCACTTATTTCAAAAACATGTATATAGCATTTCAATAAGTGTTTATATACTGTAAAAAAATGTTTGTGTAGTATTCATGCGTTTCAAAAAAAATGTTCATGACATTTCAAAAATATATTGATACAAATAAAAATGTTTTTGTAGTTAAAAATGGGTTTCATCCAATTGGAAAATTGTTCAACGCGTATTCAAAAATATTTAACACATATTTGAATACGTATTCAAACATGTAGTTGGAAAAAAATACATTGCACATTAAAAAAGTGCAACATGTATAGCAAATATATTCTACATGTATACTAAAAATGTACAATGTGTATTAAAAAACAGGCATGTGTTAAAAACCCAATGAAGAAACACAGAAAAACAAAAGAAAACCAATGATGAAAAAAGAATAAAAAACAACGAAAATTAATGAAAGACCTTAAAAACACAAAGAAACAAAAGAAAGAAGAAAAATCAATCAAAACCAACTCAGACGAGCTACATCGTTGAGCCCACGTCACGCTGACGCATAGTGCACTCTATAGATTTTTTTTATGATTATTATTTAGACGATTTATTCTACAGGTCCGGATTCTAATTTCGTCCTAAGCCTCCAAAATCTCAGTACCGTCTCTGTTCGTGACGACACATTGGAAGGAGGTAGAATACGACAAATCCTATTTGCCGTTCTGTGTGGCAAACCGTCGACCAGTCACATAGAGTTGCCGTATAGGGCTTGCATAGGAGGGGCTTCACTGGGCCGGCCCATTTTAGTGTTCTACAGAGTGCGGTTTAGGGAACTTTCTGGAATCACTAACCGGTTTAGGTTCGTTTTCTCCTTTTCCTGATGTTTATTTTACCAGTTTTCTTTGTTTTTTATTTTTATTTTGCATTTTCCACAAAAGTTTCCTTTTTTTAAATGTTATTTTTTTAAATTTTGTATATTCAATTTTGTTTAGTATTTAAAAAAGAATTCCCATGTAGAAATTTGTTCACAAATTCGAATACGATTCATGTTTTAAAAAACTATTTGGGAATTTTTAGAAATATCTACAGATTTAAAAAATGACCGCCCTTTAATAAAGTTCAAAATTTTAAAAATACTCCCATAGTCAAAACTTATTCGCAAAAAAATGTTCCCAATTTCAAAAATGCTCATTTTTTTAAAGAAATCCAATTTTTGATAAAATTGTTTTAATAAAATATTCATCCATTTCGGAAGAAAACAAACTGTAAACTGAAATAAACAAAAATCATTCATGAACAAAGCCTTTGTAGTGCGAACGCCTAACGAAATGGGTTGCCAGCTCACGATCGTTGCCTGTGTGGCAACCCTCCAATGTGACGCAATATTATGCATCAAATAGGAGGTCCAAAGTCCGGAGAAGCGCGGGAGCTATATCTCGCTTATAGCCACATGGTATGTCCCCTCACCTGAACCGCGATGCAACCGAGCTGGTCCATCGCTGTTCAGGTGAGGGGACATACCATCTGGCTATAAGCGAGATATAACTCCCGAAACAATAGTCACGATTGTTTCCGAAACAATACCCTTGTTTCAAAGACAACCTAGATCGAACGGCTCGTGAGGTGGTGGATCTTTTAAAAAGATCAGCCGGCCGACGCGTAGCACGCTCCTTTTTTTATTCTTAAACACTTTTGAACACTTTTCTGAATACATATATCCAACATTGTTCAGAAACAATGTACATTTTTCGTATACATCAAAACATTTTTATATACATGTTTAACATTTTTTACATACATAATTAACATTTTTATATATTTGTTTTTTATGTCTACTTTTATTCTATGTATGTTGTACATTTTTCTTATACATCATCACATTTGTTTATACACGTTTCATATTTTTAAATACATGATCAACATTTTTTTTCAAACGGATTGTATATTTTACTCTTTGTATACATGAGAAAAAAAAATCTACACATATATAACATTTTCAAATGCTTAATTAAAATATTTCTATGCATGATCATCATTTTTCATACACATGTTATATTTTTTGTATACATGTTTCTATACATAAGAAACATTTTTTCATACATATTTAACATTTTTAAATGCTTGATTAACATTTTTTAAGTACATGATCTATTTTTTTCCATACACACTGTATACATTTTTTTATACATGAGAAACATTTTTTCTATACACATTTAATATTTTTGAAATGATTGATTGCCATTTTGAATGTTTTATATAAATGATTTTTGTAGTATATATATATATAATATTTGGAAATATAAACAAATATAAAAAAGAAACAAAAAAAGAGAAGAAACAGATAAAAACGAGGTTGTGGCCTCGTCCGCTGGGCTAGCCCAGTTTCGTGCTCACATTCAGGCGAGGCTGCCCTACGTCTCGCAATATGCCCCTGGAGAAGACAAGGACAGACGTCATCGTGTTCCAACATCATACTTGCATCAAACACACGCAAACATATCTGTTGACGTTCTTAGAGCATTACTAGTAGAACTCTCAAACCCTCAAATCCTTAAAGCAGTTTTAAGGGTTGAGAAGTGCCACTTTTTGACATTTTTAAGGGTTGAAAAACAGGGGCAAATACTAGAACCCTCAAACCCAACCCTTATAACGGAATATTCCGTCGAGCACCTCGGGCATTCCGTTGAGCACCTCGTGCACGACGGGCGGAGGGTCGGCGATTGGGGGCGCGGGCGCGGTCTTCGTCCGGGAGGTGGTCCTCTTCACGACCGGGGTCCCTTCCGCGGCGAGCTTGGCCATCGCAGCACCCTTCGGCCCAACCGACGACGTCTTCCGATGGCGCTTGGTGGTGGGCGACTGCGGCGGGGCGAGGGAGGAGGCGGGGGCTAGGGCGACTGCGGGTTGCGGAGGGACGACGTGCTGGCCAGCACGCCGCCGCTTGGCGCCGAGGACGTGGGTGGCGGCCACCACC
>NC_057808.1:499544588-499559838 GCF_018294505.1 Triticum aestivum | reverse complement strand
TGGCGCGCGGCGGCCGGCGGCTATTGGGGGCGGGGCGACGGGCGGGGCAAGGGAGGAGGCGGGCGTGAGGACGGGGGCGGGCGGCGGCTCCATGGCGCGCGGCGGCCGGCGGCTATTGGGGGCGGGGCGACGGGCGGGGCAAGGGAGGAGGCGGGCGACGAACCTGATTTTTCCCTCCCGCGCGCGCGGAACGGACAAATAGAGGTTGGGTTGTTTCCCCTCTCCAACCCTCATTTTTAGAGGTGGGAGAGCGACCCGGGCTCTAACCCTTAAAATTGTTTACAGGTTTAGGGGTTAAAGGGTTCTAGTCTTTGCGTTTTTTGTTTCAACCCGTAAAAAAGCGGTTATTTTTTAGGGTTTAAGGATTTGAGGGTACTATTAGACATGCTCTTACAACCGCAACAGCAACAACTAGACAACAAGTATCCACCCATCAATCATTCAGTAAGAGAGCAAAAAATGCATCATCAATCAATTCTAGAGTTACACACACTACAAGCAATTCCCGAGAATCCTTGTACTGACGCTGTGAATTGCTAGCAGCCTGGGCTAGAGCATCCGTGCTTGCAGCCAGAGCCACCGGCAGCGCCCCCGCCGCGGCCGCGGGAGGGCGCGTTCCCTGCCAGCGCCGCGACCAAGACGGCCGCGGCCGCGCACGCGCCAACGGCCGCCGCGATGCCCACCCTCCCGCGGAACGCGCCCGCCCCGCCGGCGAAGCAGCCGCGCGCGGCGAGCGCCGCGCCGGACGCCGAGAACAGGAGGGCCTGCGCGGCGGCGTCGAGGAGCGACACGGCGATCGAGCCGCCGCCCCCGTGCACGACGAACAGGTAGAGCGCCAGCGCCGAGCAGACGGCTGAGATGACGCTGCCCACCACGAAGTAGCTGCGAGCGCACGACTCACAAGGGTAAATCATCAAGGTAGGCACACGTACAATATTTTTGACAAAACTTACACCAGAGCGCTGTTGTAGGAGACGACGCTGCCCATCACGACGGCGGCGCCCACCGACAGCGCCAGCGCCACGATGCGCAAGGCGAGGCTGGCCGCCTTCGCCCCGCCCATCTCGGCCATTGCCAGGGAATTCGCCGAGAGGATGAGAGCAAAAGCAATATGTGAGGATGGTGGTCAAATAAAAGCAGTGTGATGTGAATGTATTTTGTGAGCAAGCAAGCATTTTATCAGGGTTTTATCTTCTTTTCGAGCAAGCAAACATCGTTACGCCATGTCAAAGATCAGTTAAAAATTAGGTCCGAGAGCCCCAAATGTGCACTCCATCGAAACCTTCAAATGACATATATCATGTACTGGGATCCACAGAATTAGGCAAGCATTCGAGGTCATAATTGTTTACTTCTGAAAAGATCCAAAGAATGTGATTGACCTGTATCATGTATGTTTGTGATTATACTGGGATTAAGAGAAGAGGTCCATTGGTGAGGAATACACTCAACTTTTTCTACTTTTTTTTTGCGAGACGAATACAATCAACTGATGCCCAGTCTTGCCTGCCACTTTAAGCTTCAAAGTTAAAACCTTATTGTGCAACTTGTGAGTCTCGGGGTTGCGGGGTTTAACAAGGAACAAGGAACCCATAAAGGATTGTTTTATTTGAAGTTGTTCGACGGCCCATCAAGACATTGACCTTAACTAAACAGTATTAGTAATCAGTGTCAAGATGAACAAAGGTGTATTCCCAGGAACTTAATTTTCAAAAATGAACAGATACGGTGGATTGACTATTAGACTTGAGGTTAACCTCGTGCGCATTGATACCCTTTATCCATGTAAATTTCTGTGCTGTAATTTTCAAGTCAGTGAGTTGCTCAGTTGGCAGGGAGAGACATGGTCAACAAAGAATTCATAAATGATGTGCTTATGTCAAGTTGTTCAACAATCAAGCAAGACGATGATCTTGATACTATTAGTACTCGGTGTCGTAATCAAAGATCAAGTTCTCCCCTGTGAATCTGTGATTGAACAGTTCCAGCAAACATACCATCATCTCCATCACCTAGGTCATGCTCACTGTTCTATCTCATCTTCATTTGATAGAATCTTGATCTGAGTTGTCAGACGTCCAGATCCTCATCTTCCTTTACTCTAACATTTGACTGTTTTCTTCTTTCTTTTTGACCTGAAACCATAGAACAATAGCTATGGTAAATTTAATTAATTAGTTAATTATATAACAGAACATTGAAAATATATACATAAATAAAAACAAAAGAAAGGCTAGAGCCAATCCAAGCAGTGAGTTGAGCTGCGTTGTGCTGTTTTGCTCCTATTCAAAAACTTTTGAGGTTTTCCCTGAGATTGGTGTGCCACACTTGAATGTTTGCGGGCATATTCTTGAAATATTTTCATTTCTCTGATGCTAAATATTCAAGCATCCCATGATCAGAACGCCCAGTGATATCTTTTTTCTGGAGCACATCAGAAGCTAACATGATTTCATCAAAGAAAGACATGCCTATCTTCTTCTGTGGCATACTAGAAGTCCAGCATTGCAAGGCAAATGGGCAGTCCCAAAAAAGATGATGCAGGGTCTCCTTGTCATGTTCTACACAGAGAGCACAATTGTAGCTGGGCATGCGGAAGGTTCCGTCTGTTTATTCTATCATGGCCCTGAACCAGTTCAGAAAGTCGTGAAGGATGTTCAAACTTCAATGTCATCAATGGGGCTGCAAGCTATGGCATGTTGCAGTGTGTCAAACATGCTGTCATGTTATGGTACGTGGTACATGGCGCATCTACACTTGAGCCGCATCTGGAGGTAGTTAGGATAGATAGAGATAGATAGAGATAAGTTGTTTCTTTCTCTCTAAGTTCTATCTTCTCCCTGAATATCTCCTGTAATCTAAACCACATTGTATGCGCTGTATGGGAGGTGCGCCCCACTATATTAACACGAACCCGTCGGCCTCAACAGACAAGACGTTTCCAGCTATCGTACATGGTATCAGAGCTATCCTTTTCCCATCTAAGCTCCCTGCAAACTCCATCTAGCCCTAGCCATGTCTTCCTCCTCCGGCGCATCCCAAACCAGCCTCAATCGCCAGGTTACCGAGAAGCTGACGCGCACAAACTATGTGCTATGGCACACGCAAGTCATCCCCCAGCTGCGTGGCGCCGGTGTCTACGGCTACGTCGACGGCACCCAGCCGGAGCCGGCAAAACTCCTCGTCACCACCAAGGACGGCAAGGAGGTCTCATCATCGCCCAACCCTCTCCACCCAATCTGGGTCAGGGAGGATCAGCAGGTCCTTGGATATCTGCTGAATAACCTGACGCGTGAGGTGCTGCTCACGGTGACCACGGTCACCACTGCGGGCGCGCTCTGGACGACGCTCGCTGGGATGTTCTCGTCCCAGTCTGCCAGCCGCATCAACAACATCCGAACATCCCTCATCAACGCGCAGAAGGGGAACCTCTCCGTCGCCTCCTACTTCGCCGCCATGCGTGGCTACGCCGACGAGCTAGCTGCCGCAGGCAAGGCGATCCCCGACGACGAACTTGCCTCCTACATCATCCACGGGCTCGACGCCGACTATCAGCCTCTGGTCTCTGCCCTCGACGCTCGCGTGACCGGGGTAACCCTTGATGAACTCTTTGCCATGTTATCCAACTTCGATCAGCGCATGGCTCAATTCCAGGGGGCCGGCAGCGGCGGCTTCAAATCATCCGCGAACGCGGCCACTCGCGGGCGGGGCGGCGGCTCTCGCTCGCGTGGGCCCTCTCGCAACAAGGGCAGGTCCAGCGGCGGCGGCAACCGCGGCGCCACGCCACCACGATCTGGTGGCCGAGGTCGCCGCGGACGCGGCGCTGGTGGCGGCGGCAGGAACCGTCCGGACACCCCTCGGTGCCAGATCTGCGGCAAAGTCGGGCACACAGCAAAGGATTGCTGGTACAGGTATGAGGAGGACGACTACGACTCTCAAGATGAAGAAAAAGTCGCTGCGGCGGCCGATGGCTCATATGGTGTCGACACGAACTGGTACGTCGACAGTGGTGCTACCAACCACATCACCAACGAGCTCGAGAAAGTAACCATGAAAGAGAAGTATCGTGGCAAGGATCAAATCCACACTGCCAGTGGAGAAGGTATGAGTATAAGTCACTTTGGTCACTCAATATTTCGTACTCCTCATCACAATATTCATCTTAGAAATTTTTTGCATGTCCCTAGCGCCAACAAGAGTCTTCTTTCTGTCCATAGAATTGCCCTTGATAATCATGTATTTCTTGAATTTCACCCTTACTTTTTTTTGATCAAGGATCAGGCAACGAGGACAATTCTCTATCAAGGTAGATGCGTTGGTGGCCTCTATCCGTTGATTCCGGAGTTTAGAAGACCAAATAAATATGCTTGTGGTGCTATCAAGCTTTCGTCCACACGATGGCATGATCATTTAGGACATGCATCTTTTTCTTTAGTTGAAAAATTGCTTAGGAAAAATAAGCTCCCGTTTGTTGGTGAGCGTCATAATGAGACAATTTGTGATTTATGTCAAAAAGTTAAAAGTCATCAGTTGCCTTATCCAATTTCTAGCAGTGTTTTTACCAAACCGTTACAATTGATCTTTTCTGATGTTTGGGGCCCTGCCCCTACTTCTGTTGGCAGACACACCTATTATGTTAGCTTCATCGATGACTTTAGCAAATTTTCTTGGATCTATCTTTTAAAGAAACGATCCGATGTGTTTCAAGTGTTCAAAAACTTTCAAGCTCTTGTTGAGCGAAAATTTGACAGCAAAATCATCTCTGTCCAGTCAGACTGGGGAGGGGAGTACGAAAAGTTGAACTCCTTCTTCCAAACACTTGGTGTCTCCCATCAAGTGTCATGTCCTCATGCTCACCAGCAAAACGGGTCAGCTGAACGTAAGCATCGACACATCGTCGAGGTTGGCCTTGCTCTTCTAGCAGGTGCTTCCATGCCTCTAAAATTCTGGGATGAAGCGTTTTTAACCGCAGTCCATATCATCAACATGCTCCCTAGTTGTGTTATTAATAATGAAACTCCGGTAGAACGACTTCTCCACACCAAACCAGACTATAAGTCTCTTCGTGTATTTGGG
The DNA here is from genome assembly GCF_018294505.1 of Triticum aestivum. NCBI lineage: Eukaryota > Viridiplantae > Streptophyta > Magnoliopsida > Poales > Poaceae > Triticum > Triticum aestivum. The sequence goes on along the minus strand of NC_057808.1, from coordinate 499,554,762 downwards.
TGTGCATGTTGGCCCAACCTTCGTCCCTACAACAACCGAAAGCTCATGTTTCGATCAAAACAGTGCATACTCCTTGGCTACAGTGCCCAGCACAAAGGGGTCAAGTGCTTAGATGTCTCCACCGGGCGAGTATACATCTCCCGTGATGTCGTTTTTGATGAAACCAAGTTTCCATTCGCTGATCTCCACCCCAATGCTGGTGCACTCCTTCGAGAAGAAATTCTTCTCCTACCTCCTCATCTCACTAGTTTTGATAAAGGGGGACCAAATACTGATGATCATTTGTTGACTAACTCATCTAATGGCATACATGAGCTTTGCGTTGATGAAACAGGAGAAAATTGTGAAGAAAACAACCAAAACGGTGCAAAAATTGGGCCATATCTCATGTGTCCCGTGGCAGGAGACAATGCGCCAGGGGACAGATACTCCTCGGGACCAGCAGTGCCGCAGGAGACCAGACCCCCCTTGGGATCGGGTGGTGCAGGGGCGACAGGTGCAGGCGCGTGCACCGCCCCACCAGATTTGCGCGCCTCCACCACCGACACGCGGGCCACGCCCGACATGCGGGTCCCCCCAGGCGGCACGCGGTACGGCGCCCGCCCCGTCACGTACAAGCGGCGCGAATCCGCGCGGGCCAGCGTGGACGCGGACCCCGGAGCTGGTCCCACTGCTGTCGATCGACCGACCGACGCGCGGACCCGAGCCACAGCGTCATCATCGCGCAATGATGAGCGGGTTCCCGCTTCGGGATCTTCTACGCCAACTCTGGACGAGGCGCTTCAGCGAGCGGTCACAGAAGATCTGGCCAACCCTGCGCTGACTGGAACTGCTGCTGGGTCCGCGGCAAGATCTCCCTCGGGATCTGTTGCCGATCCACCTGTGCAGCCCGCTGGATCCTCTGTGGCTGCGGATTCTGCTGCTCCCCCATCACGGCGAACACGGCTCCAACAAGGGTTAACTCAGCCTTTAAATTATAAACATGTAACCAAATATGGTTTGGTCTGTTCCACAGGAGAACCAGATGAGCCAGCAACCCTTGATGCAGCGCTTCGTGATGACAAGTGGAAGAAGGCAATGAATGAAGAATACATGGCATTAAAGAAAAATAAAACTTGGCGCTTGGTTCCTCCACAGCAAGATAAAAACCTGATTGATTGCAAGTGGGTTTTTAGGATTAAGAGGAGATCTGATGGAACCATTGATCACTATAAGGCTAGGCTAGTTGCAAAAGGCTTCAAACAACGATATGGCATAGACTATGAGGATACGTTTAGTCCTGTGGTAAAAGCAGCCACTATTCGTCTTGTTTTGTCCATTGTTGTTTCCAGGGGATGGAGTCTCAGGCAGCTTGACGTACAGAACGCGTTTCTTCATGATGTTCTGGAAGAGGAAGTGTATATGAAACAACCTCCTGGGTTTGAAAGTAAGAAAACTCCCTTCTATGTGTGCAAACTTGATAAAGCTTTATATCGATTAAAGCAAGCTCCAAGGGCATGGTACTCACGTCTCTGTCACAAGATGCAAACACTTGGATTTATTCCCTCTAAGTCAGACACATCATTGTTCATTTATAACAGATCCAATACATGCATATTTGTTCTCATCTATGTTGATGATATAATTGTGACCAGTTCATCTGATGAAGCAATTAGAGGACTGTTGAAAGACTTGAGTACAGATTTTGCGTTAAAGGATCTTGGAGACTTGCATTATTTCCTTGGGATTGAGGTAAAGAAGCATTCGGATGGACTTCACCTTTCTCAAGCTAAGTATGCAATTGATCTAGTTAAAAAGGCAGGACTACAAGGTTGTAAACCCTTTCTCACTCCGTTATCCAGCTCAGAAAAATTGTCACTTATGGAAGGTAAACCTTTGAGTCAGGAAGATAGCACAAAATATAGAAGTCTAGTAGGAGCTCTTCAGTACCTAACTCTTACCAGGCCTGATCTTTCATTTGCTGTCAACAAAGCCTGTAAATTTTTGCATGCACCTACCACTGTTCACTTGACAGCTGTCAAACGTATCATTAGATATGTTAAACATACTCTGAGTATAGGTCTGAATTTCAGCAAGTCATCCTCTACTCTTGTCAGTGCCTTTTCTGATTCTGATTTGGCAGGCTGCCTGGATGACAGGCGCTCCACAGGAGGCTTTGCGGTATTTTTTGGACCTAACCTGATATCATGGTGTGCACGCAAGCAGGCTACTGTCTTCAGGTCAAGTACTGAGGCAGAGTACAAGGCATTAGCAAATGCCACAGCTGAAATCATATGGGTTCAGTCTATGTTGAAAGAGCTTGGTGTGAAGAGCAAACAAGCTCCATGCTTGTGGTGTGACAACCTTGGTGCTACTTATCTTTCTGCTAATCATGTGTTCCATGCTAGAACAAAGCATATAGAGATAGATTTTCACTTTGTCAGAGAGAGAGTTGCTCAAAAACAACTTGACATTCGGTTTGTGCATTCCAAAGATCAAATTGCAGATGGATTCACAAAGCCCCTGCCTACAAAGAGTTTTGAAGAATTCACAAAGCCCCTGCCTACAAAGAGTTTTGAAGACTTCAAGCATAATCTCAACTTGATGAAGTTGTGATTAAGGGAGGGTGTCAAACATGCTGTCACGTTATGGTACGTGGTACATGGCGCATCTACACTTGAGCCGCATCTGGAGGTAGTTAGGATAGATAGAGATAGATAGAGATAAGTTGTTTCTTTCTCTCCAAGTTCTATCTTCTCCCTGAATATCTCCTGTAATCTAAACCACATTGTATGCGCTGTATAGGAGGTGCGCCCCACTATATTAACATGAACCCGTCGGCCTCAACAGGCAAGACGTTTCCAGCTATCGTACACAGTGGACAGCATTGACCTAAGTTTAGTTTAGGTGACACTGACACAATTGCTTATTCAATGCTCTATTTCTTCTTCAGACCTTCACATGCTAATTTTTCTGCATAGAACTGAAGACAATGTCTCAAGTCCGCTGCATAGAATATATTCTTTCCGTCACAAATATCCACGAATATATCTTGATCATCATAATAGCCTGATAGCCTCGACGGATTTGACTAGGAGCATGTAATGCTGCTGAGAAGCCACCAGTGATTAGCCCAAGGAAGGCTATTAATTAATAAGGAACCAAAAAAAGAGTCGTTGCCATGGTTTAGCAAAACCAGTCAAATACATGATAAAAATTTATGAGCTATCTATGTTAGAATTCATGCGTACCCATAACCTGTACCACTGTATTGTCTGCCAAAATATATGAAAATGGTCTACTCTTCCTTTCACAAGTGTTGTCACATTGAAATTTCTTCCTTTCCTGACAGGACCACATGTCCACATTTGATTCAATGAACAGTAAGATTAGAATCCATTAGTAGATCAGTTTATCCATGGTTCTGGGATTTGGTTGATGCCTTTTACATGTCCACCAAAAAAGAAAGATGGATGTGTTCACCGGAAGCAGTAGCCAGGTAAGCATGTTCGTCCGTTATTCGTGTTTAGCTGTGTCGGGACAGTTTAAAACTGACCACAAAATGTAATTGCAGTTCAGATTTCAGAAAAAAATGATATACTTGCAGTGCATGGACAAGTAATATAAACCTGGTACTCGTAGTACAGTACCTGGACATAACTGCTTGAGTAACCGGGGTCAAGTTTCAAACGCCCGTAATCCAAGAATTTTGAGATAGTTATATGGCCAGTTGTCTTGGGCCTTTAGAAGTTCCTGACGAACTAATGGTGCCTCCCTTTGCTAAATTAGGTTGTAGTACTAACAAACTTGGGAGATGGAAAAGTCATAGACCTTGGTGGGAAAAGGTGGCCTGATGCTCCTGCTGATGAAGCTTCATTATACCACTGAGGATGAAAACTATGTAAAACATAATGCTTGATGGTGGTCGTCTACTATGCTGGTTCTTGTGCCCAATGATGGTGGCCTCCCTTTAATTTGTGATGATGCAGAGCCTCTTGTGAATGTCACTTCTGAACAATATTGTAGCAGTTTTGTCAAGTTTAGCACCAGGGTTATAATAACATATTCATATTCACAATGATACGATGCAAGTGGTCGAGAGAAACATCATATGCAGAGAAGAAAACATGGAAATATGAGTTCAGAAGGCATAATGATTGTACTAAATGTGCAATCCATATGAAGTCTGTACTCCATTATTAATTGTGCGAATCACTAGAGCAAGGCTTGCACAGTAGAAAAATATATCAACAAATTCAAAATACGGAATTGCTAATTCTCAAGCCTCATCTAACTCCTACACTACTTGATTAATAATGAAAAAAATCCCTACGAATCTCCGCATAAATTCCAACAGTTTAGGAGTTAGATGAGACACTTATTTCTTATCTAGATGAGAGCTAAACACACGCTAACATATTCTTCATTCATCAAATTTAATGACGATATTCAAAGCAAGGCTGAGCATGCATGTATGGCTGAACATTTGAACTAAAAAGAAAATCAGTTGTGGCACATGCAGGCAGAATGATAATTATAGGATAAAGAGAGAGATGTGTTGCCAGAAGATATCCAAAGACAGCAAGAGGCGCAGCACCTACAATAATTGTACACATGTTTTAACCAGCATCAGACATGGGCATTTCTATTTTACTCGGAGATAAATTTACATATTGATACTCTACGGACCGAACCATTTTATGTCTGGTGACCCATCTTTTAGAAAATATATATTATATTCCCCCCGTCAAAAACGCTCTTATGTTATGGTAAAAGGCCGAGAAACAATGCAAAATCAGAAATACTCTAGTAAATTACCAGCAGATTTCTCTGTTGGCAGCAAGTAGGCCAGGAGAAACATGAACAGAGGAACAGAGGAGAAGAAGAACATGGGAGAGAGGGGATGAATCGTTCTCGTTGCCCACAACAAAACAAGGGCCGTCTACAGAGCAGTGTCAGGCGCTGTTAGCAGATAGACAAGGAGTACAGATTTAAGATCAATTCAGCACCATATGTAGTTGATTCAACGACTTTGATGACAAGAGGCTGTTGATGATTCTTGCTTTGAGAGTAACGGGGCGAGCTAACCTTCTGCTCCTTCATAGACGCGGCGGCCGGGTCCCCCTAACCGCCGGCGCGGAGGTGACTCCCAGCGCGGTGGCGACCGTCGGCCCCGAAGCTGCTCCTGCCGGCGCGGCTACACGTCGCGCGGCAGCCATTGGCCCTCCCTCCCCTTGTGAGTTGGCGGCGAAGAGCAGGGTTGCGGCCAGCGGAGGAGAGAGACAAGGCTGGCGACGAACACCCGTGAAGCCGTCGTGATGGAGGAAGAAGTAAACCAAACTGATTATCCTCATGTTCAAGACAGCTGGAGCAGATTGAAAACAGTTATCGCTAGTTTGTTGCAACATTTTCGTTGCAACAGACCGTTTCTCTTATAGTCGCAGCCCATCGAATGATCGAGAAACGAGAAGCTCATCACAAACTCCAAAATGATCTTATTGAGCACTTGATTCTTATGGGTTTATCACGTTTTATTTGGATTATCACTTCATTTGGACCCTTGGGTGTGTATGGATTCGAAAAGTTAAATTTGAAATGTTGTTGAATTGTATGCATTGAAATTATCAAGTTTCGAATTAATATGTGCATGTATCCAGTTGAAATGGAGTATATAACAATTTTTTTTTGAAAGAATTGGCAAAGACATTTTTTACGAAGTTAAAATTTAGAGGTTTGATTAGCTCCATGCTTTTTAACTCCTCAAATTTGAGTACACATTTAGGGAGTGAAAATTTAGGAGTTCCATTAGAGATGCCCTAAAGGGGCTGATCGGGTGCTCAATCATCAGCACCCGCGTTATATCCATACGACAGTGTGTTATAACCAATTTCCAGAGCGAGCCATCGCAAATAGACTTGCCGACACCTTGCCACAATTTCATAACCAATTTCCTTGTCTTCTTTCCTTCTGATTATTTGTCTTCTTTTACGATTGTGTGTGATGTGTCTTCTACAATATTCTTAGTCTTTTCTGTCAATGATATGTAACGAAGGCGGCTAGAGCCTAGGGAACTGCATGGACTAGTTAACATTTTTAGGAACGAATTCATGACAATCAACGTATGGCACTATCAATCAATCTTTTTCATGACTAACTAAACTTATACAAACTCGCAAGTTGTGCAATGATATGGAGTGATGTAAGATATATAGTCGACGTTGACTAGGGCTTAGTGTTGTTTATAAGCCATCACGTACAATCCCTTGTCTGGAATGATTGATTAGCCCTCATCGGCCAGCAAAACCTACTTGTTAATTGCAAATGGTATGTCATTGATCATTTGCGTATTGCAACCAACTACACCATAAAATGGCGTATTTAAAATCAGCTGTGAATAATTAACAGGCGTTCTTATCTCAAGGTGAAGACCATGAGACTAATTAATATGTTTTGACGATGAATCTTGGTTGTGAGGCGATTAGGTAGCTAGTTAGGCAGGTTTAAACATACAAAATTTGTGTTAGGTCTGCCTGCTCGAATTTTGTAGCGCCCCGATTCCATAATCTTACTGATTGAAGGTGTATCATAGTCAAGAAAAGTTAATTGTATCTGTTTTGCAATTGGGTCTACATGTTTTTTTTTAGGACAAATTGGGTCTACATGTTGTTCCAATCATTTTCCCACTATGCGACCACACCATAGGCAGCAGCTTCCGGCTTCTAACATGAGTTAGTTGGGACTCTGGACTAGTCATGAGGCCCTCGACCAGCGCATTACTTGTTCTGGTCCACTAATATGGATCCAGCATGCAGGCATGTATGTCCAGCTGAGGTACAAACATCCTACTCAAAATCCAGTTATATTGGTATAGCCTCGAACTCCCACTGCAAGGTTTAAGCCTTTGATAAAATCCCAAAAATCTAAAAGCACGTATATAGTTGTGATATCTTAGCTGCGACACGCGATGGTTGTTAAGTTGAAAAACAAAATACAAAAATCAGAAGGCAGGTATAATTGCGGCATCTTAGCATGCAACGCATGATGATTGCTTTTCTTCCCTAAAAGATGGTCTCTTAGTAGGAAATATATGGTACTTTTGTTCATTGTACGGCATGTGTTTTCTTAGTCACATGTTTATCATTTAATTTTAATCATTTGATAATGATAAAACATGGAAACATTTATATTGCCGAAAAGGACTTTCTCCTTGCTTTATATTTAAAGCAAGACAACTGAACTATACAAGGCGATGAAGATACCCTCTTAAAAAGCAGATCAAAGGTAAAACAAGAGTAAGGAATAACCACCCCCACCGAAAAGCAATCGAGACTATCATTGAAACCATGCCTCAATGGAAAATCATCAGGCATCATGCGGTTAAACACACATCAAGAGTTCTTTTTTGAGAAATTTCCAATTTATTCATCTTCAATCATGGTAGTACAAAGAACAACAGAGGTAATAAAGATTACAACCATGTCCGTGGACCACCTAGCGACGACCACAAGCACTGGAGGGAGCCGAAGGCGCGCCACCATCATCACCCCTCCCCCACCAGAGCCGGGTAAGCCTTGCAGTGGTAGACAGTCGGAAAGTCGTCATGCTAAGGCCCCATAGGACCAGCGCACCCGAGTAGCAACCATCGTCGATGAAGAAAGTCGTAGATCAAAAGGATCAAATCCGTAAACTCACAAACGAAGACAAACGAAGACCGGATCCAAACAGATACACCGACGACCAACACCGATCTAATCCTGCGAGATCCGACGAAGACACACCTCCACACGAATCTGCTAGTCTGGCTAAACTCATGTTGCACGATGCACGTAGCCAGCCCATGCACCCTGGTAGTGGTAAGGTCATCAAAGGTTCTCTTGTTGTAATGTAGGGTGACATAAAGAAGGCCAACAGTCTATATTATCTTGGAGGCACGACAATTTCTGGTAATGTCAGCCTGTTCTTTCAAATGAATTATCTGATTGTGATTCTGCTAATCTTTTGCATATGCGTCTCGAGCATATTGATTGAACTTTGGTTTGTTGCGTAGCAATAGAAGCCTGCTCATGCTACTTCGGTGGCACTTTTTCGCCGCTGGACAAGAGCGCTAATGAACACGGGAGGGAGCAGGCGAAGCGTGTTGTTGTTCGTACTGGAAAGAAAGACACCACAACTTTCTGTCTTTGTTGTACCGCGGACGTGAACACAATGGTCTATGACCAGGACCAGAAACCGTTTCGAATTTAGATCTTGACATGTTGGTTGTTTTTAACCGTAGGCTGAAGTCAACGAGCCTCCTCGTCGATTTTCATCGGAGAAACATATGCGACAGTTAATATGGAACGGAGAGAGCGGTAGTCAATCAAATAGAACGGCGGAAATTAATGCAGACAACAGCAGCACAACGAACAGGTTGCCCCCTTGATAACGTAGATAAGTACAAAATATAGTACTGACCAGCTGCACAATTGGAATGTGGTAAAAAATCGAAGCAGTCAATTAGCATTATTGTACGTAACTGGAGTATGTCACAGAAAGAGTAGGGACGAAAGAAACCTAGCTAATGCTTGTGGTGGCACCCATGCTCGCAGCCGGCGTCCGAGTCGGAGTCCGACCCGGAGCTGCCGAAGGGCAGCGTCAAGTTCTTCACCAGCTCCGCGGCCGACACGGCACCGGCGGCGGACAGCGAGATGTACATGGCCATGTGCACCTGGCTGCAGAAGTTATTTGTGCCCCGGACGGTGCCATCGCAGACGCTGATGCGGCCGCGGCCGGGTGAGCAGTAGGACATGTACTCGCTGGTGGCGAAGGCGGCGCCGGTCGCCGAGTAGAGCAGCGCCGGCGCGGCGACGTCGAGGAGCGGCACGAGCACCCTGGAGCACTTGGCACTGCCCTTCTTCCACACGCTCAGGAAGATGGCCACCCCCACCATGACCGCCGCAATGGCGTTCGCCACCACCAGGTACCTGCACGCACGAATCCGCCTTGTCAGAACGTACGCACAAACCAGGCTCGTAAACGGGTATACCTGCATGCACGAATTCCGTCTCTAAAGGAGAAAAGCGTATTAGGCGTACACAAAGGGGCCGAAGTCGCTGTAAGTGACGGTGTGTGCCTCGGCGCCGTTCGGGAGGACGACGGTGCACTGGCTGGCCGTGACCATGAGAGCCGCCGACGCCACGGCGAGCCCCATGGCGGCGACGCGGGCAGCGATGTTGACCGCGTTCAGGCGGCCTTTCGACTCCTTGTCGCCATCGCAAGGCATGATCGACCGGGACCGGGAGGCGAAGAACTGATTGAAGTCAAGATGGTAAGCTAACTTTTGGTTCTCTGGCTTGGAACAAGTTGCTAGTAGCTCAATTAGTGCACTACTCGAGAGTCGAGATTAGTGTGTATATATAAGGTTTGTGACAAGGGGATGTTCATCGTGGATATAGTCAAACGAGCCTGTGATTGGAGGGGGCATCAACCAACGTTAGGTCGTTAGACAACTACGCTTACGTACCTAGCGTTAGTTGCTTGCTCGCTCACTTCACCTCTCATTAATTTATTTTGTTAATTCTCACTCAATTTGTCTTCTAATTAGCAGTTACAAGCAATATTTTCTCTCTAGCAAGTCCATTTTTCTTGTTTCATATGAGCGGTTGATCAATGATTGAAGGCTGGAATGAACAAATTAGGTCTGGGAAACACTATTTTTCCTTCGTTGCTCTTGGTTAGTTGGTTGACTTGGCTGTCCGATTGGCATCTTCCTATCGCACAGGTGTATACTCAAGTGCATTATTTTTACATTTTACCATGTAGATTCAGCGCTGATTTCCAACTCTCGCCCCCAAATTGCTCTTCTAGTCAATGCAGTCAGAGTTCCAAAGCAAGTTGTAATAATCTTATTTTGATTAATACTCCCGCCGTTCACTATTACGAGATGTTCTAACTTTTTTTCCGCATCGAATGTATATAGACGTGTTTTAGTGTGTTTATTCATTTATTCTAGTCCGTATGCAGTCCATACTGAAATATCTAAAATATATTATAATTCGAAACGGAGGGAGTAAAAGTCAAAACTCTCAATTGTTCGGTGGTTATCTACATGGATAGCCTTTTTTTATAAAGTGTGCTTTTTTATTTGCTTTTAATATCACATCAAGAGAGTGTACAAGTACAACCACCGTAACTACACATCAAGTCTTCGGAGGGG
>NC_057808.1:499543691-499544327 GCF_018294505.1 Triticum aestivum | reverse complement strand
AGGTGCAGGCTACACAAGAAAAGTGCCACGAGAAGCAGAAGACGAGTGAAGTGCAGAAGCAACTCATGTTCAGCAACCCAACACACACCGGGGAAAAGGTTTTGGGGTCTCTAGAGAACAAAGATGGTGAAAACCAGTCTACAAAGCCGGAGATGGAAAAGAAGCAGGCGGGCAGGGATGGAGTGGTGCAAACTTTGGAGGGGGGTGAAGGCACTGTGGCTGAGCATGTGGCGAACATAATGAGAGAGAAAAGTACGAGGGAGGAGAGGACCATAAATTCTGAAAAGAAGCAGGGGGAGGGGGAGCAAACAAAGGCAAGGGTGGGAGGTATAAGAGGATGGTGAGGGACGAGAAAGGAGGGCAAGGGGGTGCGGTTGAGTTGGAGAAGAAGAGAGGGGCAAGAGATATGGAGGTGGATGATGAACATGCAGGGAAGATGATGTAGGGCGGAACCCTAGATGGCCGACCTTTCACGAAAGGAGCGGATCCCAACTAAGAACACGAGGGGAAACACGAGGGGAAGACACGAGAGAATCACTCAAACCAACAAGAACAATCACACATGTGCTAGATCCTCGGAACACAAACAGATACACGATCCAAATCCAACAAGGGACGATACATAGGTAACCGGTT
>NC_057808.1:499535214-499543509 GCF_018294505.1 Triticum aestivum | reverse complement strand
GTCTTGAATCCAACGTGGATCGTCTCCGAAGAGGGGCCGCAGTCTCTCTCGAGGAGGAGATCCGTATGGATGAGCAATGCTCTATCTCACATATGAGCTAAACCAATGCTAACCCTAGAAAGATGGGGGAGAAGGAGTATATATAGTTTAGAGGGTCGAAGGGGTACACGGGCTTCGGCCCTTTACTGTGCGCAGACAGAGGGGGCCGGATGTCCGGGCCTTCCCGAGGGGCCGGATGTCCGGGCTTGGTGGCCGGATGTCCGGGCTGGAGGGTTCAGCTACTGTAGTTTCTGTCGCGTGGCACCGGATGTCCGGGCGAGGGGCCGGATTTCCGGGGCTTCAGGAGGAGCCGGATGTCCGGGGCTGGGTCCGGATGTCCGGGCCCTGTAGCACTTCGATGGCTGTGCTGTTGCTGTTGTTGACATCTTCACGGGCCGGATGTCCGGGGCCTGGAAGGTGGACTTGCCTTCTTCCGTTGGTTCTCTTCATACATGGACTTGGTGGCTTGTCCGTCTTCACGTGCATCTTCGTGAGGGTCCTCTTGACACCTGATCATGCATAGCATATAGGACTTAGGTAGTAGCCATGTCTCGAGTGGATCATATGTGATATCACTAAGGAAGGAAGTCACCTCGTTCTCGAGAGCTCTAGCTCGTGCTCGTGTCATAGGTCCTCTTGGCTCTTGATGAGACGATGGTAGGTCCATGGGGATGACCGTAGGATGCTCCGCATCATCTCCCCTCCCTTGGGAAAGATCCGACCTCGGATCAAAATCCTCATCACCATGGTACGGGGATAGATCTTTGATGTTGAAGATGTCGCTCACGGAGTACTTCTCGCGTGGGATGTCGATCTTGTATGCGTTGTTGTTGTAGCGTGCAAGCACCTTGAAGGGTCCATCCGCTCGGGGTAGTAGCTTGGACTTGCGTTCCTTGGGGAAGCGATCCTTGCGAAGGTGTAGCCACACAAGATCTCCAACATTGAACATCATGGGTTGCTTGTTGACGTTGAGCTTGGTCGCGAGTCGTTGTACTTGGCGCTCGATGTTGTTTCTTGTATCTTCGTGCATCTTCTTGAGGAAGTTGACCCGGGCACTCGCGTCCATGTTTGTGCGCTCTTGTAGCGGTAGGGGTAGAATGTCCAATGGAGACAATGGGTTGAAGCCATAGACGACCTCGAAGGGGGACTTGCCGGTAGTCGAATGTCTTGCACGATTGTAGGCGTACTCGGCGATGGGTAGGCACTCCTCCCACTCCTTGATGTTCTTCTTTATCAACACGCGTAGTAGAGTGGAGAGCGTGCGGTTGGTCACCTCCGTTTGGCCGTCGGTTTGTGGATGGTATGCCGAAGAGAACAAAAGCTTGATTCCGAGCTTGGCGCACAATGTCTTCCAAAAGTAACTCAAGAACTTGACGTCGCGGTCCGAGACAATCGTCTTTGGCACTCCATGAAGGCGCAAGATTTCCCTTTGAATTTCTTTGGTTTCTTCGGGGTTGACGCGGTAGGGCGCTTTGTTTGGAAGCAGCGCTCCGGGGATGAGATCAATTCGGTGCTCAATGCCTCGTAGTGGAGGTAGACCCGGAGGTAGCTCATCGGGGAAAACATCTTGGAATTCCTGCAATAAAGAAGATAACACCAAAGGTAGATCGTGAGAGTTGTTAGTTTTTGGTGCCTCATCCTTGCATAATAGGACATAGTGTAGGACACTTGATGGGTTCTCACACACTTCTCTCATCTCACGTTTGGTGGCAAATAGGACTAAGTTTTTCTTGTTGCTCATCGTGGAGGCACTCAATTTGGGCTTGTGGCGCTCACTCTCTTTTTGGTGGTTCACTCTCTCACCTATTCTCTCCACGATGGGTGTTTTGCTTGTCGGCGAGCACTTGGCTTGGAGACATAGGACGTAGCACAAACTCTTTCCCTTTCATCTTGAAGCTATAGTGATTTGTACGCCCATTGTGAATGACACCTCGGTCAAATTGCCATGGCCGTCCAAGAAGGAGGTGGCACACAGTCAACGGAAGGACATCACACTCCAAAGTGTCTTCATAGGCGCCGATCTTGAAAGAGACTTGTACTCTCTGCTCGACTTGTATGGTGCCGGTGTCGCTTAGCCATTGAACCTTGTAGGGGTGCGGGTGCTTCATCTTGACCAATTGGAGTTTGGAGCATAGTTCTTCACTTGCCAAGTTATGGCAACTTCCTCCATCGATGATGACCTTGACGGACCGTCCATTGATGCCGGCCTTTGTGTGGAAGAGATGGCATCTTTGATCTTCGTCTTGTTGATGTTGAAGAGTCAAGACCTTGGAGACAACAAGAGCGGGACTTGAGTCTTCGTCACAAAAGATGTGATCATCTTCTTCTTCATTGTTCACTTGTCGGTGCATGGCCACTTGCTCAAGAGCTTCCATTTCTCCTTCACTCATGGAGTCGTAGGTGCCGTCGTCGTTGAGGATCATGGTGCGCTTGTTTGTGCACTCGAAGGACTTGTGGCCTCGACCTCCGCATGTGAAACATTTGATGGAACTTGTCTTGATGGTCTCATCGGTTGGAGTAGATGATGATGAAGCTTTCGGCTTGAAGTTTCTTGTAGTAGGAAGACGACTTGAGCTTGTCGAAGCTTTCTTGTAACTTGACTTGTCGCCATTGCTCGTGGTGGGAGTCGTCGAAGCTTGATTGTTGGAGAGGCCATAGGACTTGGATGAGAACTTGGCATACTTGAAGTCGTCTTGTACTTGCCGTTCCGCTTTGGTAGCTTGATGCACTAGCTCGATGAGGTTCGAGTATGGTTGGAAGTCGGCAATCTTCTTGATAGGGTGATTGAGTCCGTTCAAGAAACGTGCCATAGTTTGCTCATGATCTTCTTTGACATTGGCTCGTATCATGGCAATCTCCATTTCCTTGTAGTACTCTTCAACGCTCTTGGTTCCTTGCTTGAGTTGTTGGAGTTTCTTGAAGAGGTCGCGGTTGTAGTAGTTTGGCACGAATTGTGCTCTCATGACATCCTTCATTTGTGCCCAAGTGGTGATGGGTGGTTCACCTCTTGCCGCATGGCGCTCAATGACTTGTTCCCACCAAATGAGGACGTAGTCTTGGAATTCGAGGGATGCCATTGTGATCTTCTTCTCTTCTTCGTAGTTGTGCAAGCGGAAGATTTTGTCAACCTTCAATGCCCATGATATGTACTCTTCGGGGTCATTTCTTCCGGTAAACTTGGGCATGGTGAACTTTAGCTTGCCATATCGTTGCTCTTCATTGTGTTGGGGTCAGGGATGATGACGCCCATGTCGGTGAGGATTGGCAATCTCATGTCGCTCTTGGCGAGGAGGGTTGTCTTCCTCATGTTGCTCTTGGTGAGGAGGGTTGTCTTCCTCATGATGCTCTTGGTGAGGAGGTGGTCCATTGTCTTCTTGCTCTCGATGGACTTGACGTTCTTGTCTCGCATGAGGAGAAACTTGTCTATCTTGACGAGGAGCTTGTCGATCTTGACGAGGGGCTTGACGATGCACACGTGCTTCGTAAATCCTTTCTTGAGCTTCGTCGCGAAGTGCTTCTTGATGTAGTCGAGCTTGTCGGCCTCGATTGGCTACGGCACGACTTGAGTCTTGAAGAGCACGTTGCGCCTCAAGTGCTTGAGCTTCACGTAGCTGTCATTCTTGACGTTGCGCCTCGGCGTCTTGTGCATCTTGATGTTGTTGCGCTCTCTCCTCTTGTTCTTGTTGTCGTTGGCATTGCCGTTCTTGTGCTTGTGCGAAAGCAGCTTGGTTGTGACGATGTCGATGCTCTTGAGAGTCGGTGTCGTGTAGAGGATTGCGGTTAGCTTGACGGTCTTGACGCGCGGCACGACGAAGAGTGTTCGATGTCGGTGTACTTGAACCGGAGATGGTGTCGTCGTAGTGTCGACTTGAGCGGCTCCGTCTTGACGAGGACGAAGTTGTAGAAGAGCGGACCATCATGGTTCGGATATCTTCTTTGAGGGAACTCATGGATGTGTCGAAGTAGTCTCTTGTACGTTGCTCAGATTGTCGTAGTTCGGTGGCGAGGTTGTCGATGCGATCGCCCAAAGCAAGTTGTTCTTGATGCAAAGCTCGGTGTGCACCAAATAGTTGAGTCTTGGTGACGTAGGATGACATGTCGTCGTCTTGCTCCAAGAAGAGTGGATTGGTAGAAGTACTTGGCCTATCCATCATTCCAAACAAAGATATGTGAGTGGGAGAAAGAGAAGAACCAATACCAAATGTACCTTGACCAATGTTGAAAATGGATCAAAGATCACTCCAATGTGTAGCAAGGAAATAGCACAATTGGTACCGTTTCTTGTCGGTTCTCACACCTACACAAGTGAAAGCTTATGGTGGAGCTTGGTTAGGATGGTGGCACAAAAATTGATGCAATTGTATGTGAGACTCAATAATGTTGGAAAAGATTCACAAATTTGCAAATGCAACAAGTAGACCAATAGCAAGATATGGTACATGGAAACACACACGCAAATAGATAAGTGGGGTTGGGCAACCAAGGGTGAGCCAAAATGTGGAATCCACCAAGATGCTCTTGTTGCACAACACTAGAGAGGCGCTAGCACGATTGCACAATAGGCGGATACGAACTTGTGCACAACCTACTAAGCAAAAATGCAACGACTTCTATCCCAAGTATGCTATATGTATGATGTTTCTATGCTTTGATCCAAGATGATCGAGTATGACAATCTTAATGTTGTATGATGCTATGGTTCTTGCTTATAAGCTCTTTGCTTATCGTTCCCTTTTGCTTAAAAGCTTGTTTGGCTCTTTGTTGTTTGAGCTCTTTTCTCATGCAATGCTTCACGAACCAAGATAGCAATTGTGTATGCGAAGACAACTTTTGTGACACAAGAGATGATACCAAGATATGCAACTCAATGATGGTATGTATGCTATGTGAAGTATGAACACTAATGTGCACAAGTCACGTTGCCGGCAATACTCAAAAGGCTAGTCTCGATGGGTAAGCTACGCAAAAGTAAGGCCATGGGTTTATCAGTGCAAATGCAAGAGAGTATGATGATATCGCTATACCAAGATGATATGAAGGTGAAGGTGATACCAATGTAGCCGTTCGTAGTAGTCCTTGGCGAAGATGAGCGGCGGTGATGTTGTTGCCGAACCGTACCTAGATAGCCGAAACACAATAGGATACGGAAACCACAACTCAAATTCTCAAAACAAAATGGGTCAAAATTGTCGGAGTTGGTAGCGGGAAAGGCTATGGTGGTATTATGCGGAAATGGTGGTGGTATGCGGAAGTGTATGTGGGCTCCGGAACAAAATTGGACAAAAATTAGGCGGTAAACGGAGTGGAGGATGGAGTTGATGCTGTCAGGGGCCGGATGTCCGGGCTGGTCGGGCCGGATGTCCGGGCTCGGGATCCGTGGATGAACACCGCGTGGAGAGGTCAAATCCGGGGCAAAATTCGGAAGATTTTGTGGATGGAAATTGGGGAAAAGATGGGGAAAAGCTAGATCTACCTGCAACACACGAAATCCGCGGATCAAATCCAACAAAACTTCATCACACCAACAAATCACAAAAAAAAATTGGGGCTATTTTTGTGGGGCAATTTTCGGGTTAGGACGAAAAACAACAAAATCAAGCTAGAAAACAAAGAGAGGGGGCTCCGAAATCGTGATCAACGTGGCTCATGATACCAAGATGATGTAGGGCGGAACCCTAGATGGCCGATCTTTCACGAAAGGAGCGGATCCCAACTAAGAACACGAGGGGAAACACGAGGGGAAGACACGAGAGAATCACTCAAACCAACAAGAACAATCACACATGTGCTAGATCCTCGGAACACAAAGAGATACACGATTCCAACAAGGGACGATACATAGGTAACCGGTTCTTCTCCGAAAGGAGGTCTTGAGGGGGGGCCACCCAAGAGGGGGTCTTGAATCCAATGTGGATCATCTCCGAAGAGGGGCCGTAGTCTCTCTCGAGGAGGAGATCCGTATGGATGAGCAATGCTCTATCTCACATATGAGCTAAACCAATGCTAACCCTAGAAAGATGGGGGAGAAGGAGTATATATAGTTTAGAGGGTCGAAGGGGTACACGGGCTTCGGCCCTTTACTGTGCGCAGACAGAGGGGGCCGGATGTCCGGGCGACAGGCCGGATGTCCGGGCCTTCCCGAGGGGCCGGATGTCCGGGCTTGGTGGCCGGATGTCCGGGCTGGAGGGTTCAGCTACTGTAGTTTCTGTCGCGTGGCGCCGGATGTCCGGGCGAGGGGCCGGATTTCCGGGGCTTCGGGAGGAGCCGGATGTCCGGGGTTGGGTCCGGATGTCCGGGCCCTGTAGCACTTCGATGGCTGGGCTGCTGCTGTTGTTGACATCTTCAGGGGCCGGATGGCCGGGGCCTTGGCCGGATGTCCGGGGCCTGGAAGGTGGACTTTCCTTCTTCCGTTGGTTCTCTTCATCCATGGACTTGGTGGCTTGTCCGTCTTCACGTGCATCTTCGTGAGGGTCCTCTTGACACCTGATCATGCATAGCATATCGGACTTAGGTAGTAGCCATGTCTCGAGTGGATCATATGTGATATCACTAAGGAAGGAAGTCACCTCGTTCTCGAGAGCTCTAGCTCGTGCTCGTGTCATAGGTCCTCTTGGCTCTTGATGAGACGATGGTAGGTCCATGGGGATGACCGTAGGATGCTCCGCATCAGAAGAGAGGTCGGATGTATGATCGAGTACTAGTACACGAGGAGAAGAATACCATTGAAAATGGCGCGAGGCTATCGGAATAGCCCTGCGGTTCCCAATGAGGCTTATATCTTGGAATTGCCGGGGGTTGGGGAACGGCCCGGCAATTCGTGGTCTCTTGGGACTCCAGGAGAAGGAGGACCCCCGACGTTTTTTTTGTCGGGGACAAAGATGGAACAACGTAGACTGGAATGGTTACGATGGAAGATGAGGATGCCCAACATGATCGTTAAAGATTGTGAGGGACAGAGTGGAGGTCTGGCAATTCTCTGGAAAAATGAAATGAATCTGAGAGTTCTACCATTTATGTCCAAATATCATATTGACTCGGAGATCACTGAGGAGGACGGTTTTGTGTGGAGGTTTACAGGCATTTATGGAGAGCCAAAGGATGATGAGAAGGACAAAACATGGCGGCTGCTAAGGACACTGAAACACCAAAACAACAAAGCTTGGTTGTGTGCCGAAGACTTTAATGAAGTGCTACATGAATGGGAGAAACAGGGTGGTGCTCGTAGGAGCCAAGCATGTATGGATCGGTTCAAAGCTGCCCTTGAGGCATGTGAGCTGGGAGACCTGGGATTTGTTGGTGACATTTTTACGTGGAGAAACAATAGTCACACGACAACAAATTATATAAAGGAATGCCTTGACAGAGCTGTGGCAACTCAGACTTGGTGCAATCAATTTCCCGCTTTTCGAGTAGCAAATGGAGACCATATCATTCGGACCACAGGCCCGTGATAGTTGATACGGCGGGGGCGGCCTCTGTCCGATGCACACCTGCTAATAGTATGTCACCTAGATTTGAAGCGGGCTGGGTACAAGAGGAAGGGTGCAGGGAAATCATCACAAATGCGTGGGAAACGGAGGTGAATGGAGAGGGGAAGGAGGTGTCGGGGGCAGTGAAGGGTGTCATGAGGCTGTTGGGGAATGCGGTAATTTCAAAAAAATTCCTACGATCACGCAAGATCTATCTAGGTGATGCATAGCAACGAGCGGGAGAGTGTGTCCACGTACCCTCGTAGACCGAAAGCGGAAGAGTTTAGTAACGCGGTTGATGTAGTCGAACGTCTTCGCGATCCAACCGATCAAGTACCGAACGCACAGCACTCCGCGATCTGCACACGTTCAGCTCGGTGACGTCCCTCGTACTCTTGATCCAGCTAAGGCCGAGGGAGAGTTTCGTCAGCACGACGGCGTGGTGACGGTGATGATGAAGTTACCAGCGCAGACTTCGCCTAAGCACTACGACGATATGACCGTGGTGTAAAACTGTGGAGGGGGGCACCGCACACGGCTAAAGATCAACTTGTGTGTCTATGGGGTGCCCCCTCCCCCGTATATAAGGGAGGGGAGGAGGAGGCCGGCCGGCCACAAGGGGCGCGCCCAAGGGGGGGATCCTACTCCAAGTAGGAATAGGTTCCCCCCTTTCCTAGTCCAACTAGGAGAAGAAGGAAGGAGAGGGAGAGGGAAAGAGGGGCCGCGCCCCCCTCCCCTTGTCCTATTCGGATTCCCCTTGGGGGGGGGGCGCCACCTCTTGGCTGCG
>NC_057808.1:499528085-499534991 GCF_018294505.1 Triticum aestivum | reverse complement strand
CGGTAACCCTCCGGCACTCCGGTTTTATCCGAAACTATCCGGAACATCTCCGATGTCCGAATAACATGGTCCAATATATCAATCTTTATGTCTCGACCATTTTGAGACTCATCGTCATGTCCGTGATCTCATCCGGGACTCCGAACAACCTTCGGTACATCAAATCACATAAACTCATAATACCAATCGTCATCGAACGTTAAGCGTGCGGACCCTACGGGTTCGAGAACTATGTAGACATGACTGAGACACATCTCCGGTCAATAACCAATAGCGGAACTTGGATGCTCATATTGGCTCCTACATATTCTATGAAGATCTTTATCGGTCAAACCGCACAACAACATACGTTGTTCCCTTTGTCATCGGTATGTTACTTGCCCGAGATTCGATCGTCGGTATCACCATACCTAGTTCAATCTCGTTACCGGCAAGTATCTTTACTCGTTCCGTAATGCATCATCCCGCAACTAACTCATTAGTCACATTGCTTGCAAGGCTTATAGTGATGCGCATTACCGAGAGGGCCCAGAGATACCTCTCCGACAATCGGAGTGACAAATCCTAATCTCGATCTATGCCAACTCAACAAACACCATCGGAGACACCTGTAGAGCATCTTTATAATCACCCAGTTACATTGTGATGTTTGATAGCACACTAAGTGTTCCTCCGGTATTCGGGAGTTGCATAATCTCACAGTCATAGGAACATGTATAAGTCATGAAGAAAGCAATAGCAATAAACTAAACGATCATGGTGCTAAGCTAATGGATGGGTCTTGTCCATCACATCATTCTCTAATGATGTGGTCCCGTTCATCAAATGTCAACTCATGTCTATGGCTAGGAAACTTAACCATCTTTGATTAACGAGCTAATCAAGTAGAGGCATACTAGGGACATTCGGTTTGTCTATGTATTCACATATGTACTAAGTTTCCGGTTAATACAATTCTAGCATGAATAATAAACATTTATCATGATATAAGGAAATATAAATAACAACTTTATTATTGCCTCTAGGGCATATTTCCTTCAGTCTCCCACTTGCACTAGAGTCAATAATCTAGATTACATAGTAATGATTCTAACACCCATGGAGTCTTGGTGCTGATCATGTTTTGCTCGTGAGAGAGTCTTAGTCAACGGGTCTGCAACATTCAGATCCGTGTGTATTTTGCAAATCTCTATGTCTCCCTCCATGACTTGATCGTGGATGGAATTGAAGCGTCTCTTGATGTGTTTGGTTCTCTTGTGAAATCTGGATTCCTTCGCCAAGGCTATTGCTCCAGTATTGTCACAAAAGATTTTCATTGGACCCGATGCACTAGGTATTACACCTAGATCGGATGTGAACTCCTTCATCCAGACTCCTTCGTTTGCTGCTTCCAAAGCAGCTATGTACTCCGCTTCACGCGTAGATCCCGCCACGACGCTTTGCTTAGAATCGCACCAACTGACAGCTCCATCGTTCAATATAAATACGTATCTGGTTTGTGACTTAGAGTCATCCGGATCAGTGTCAAAGCTTGCATCGACGTAACCATTTACGATGAGCTCTTTGTCACCTCCATAAACGAGAAACATATCCTTAGTCATTTCAGGTATTTCAGGATGTTCTTGACCGCTGTCCAGTGATCCACTCCTGGATTACTTTGGTACCTCCCTGCTAAACTAATAGCAAGGCACACATCAGGTCTGGTACACAGCATTGCATACATGATAGAACCTATGGCTGAGGCATAGGGAATGACTTTCATTTTCTCTCTATCTTCTGTAGTGGTCGGGCATCGAGTCTGACTCAATTTCACACCTTGTAACACAGGCAAGAACCCTTTCTTTGCTTGATCCATTTTGAACTTCTTCAAAACTTTATCAAGGTATGTGCTTTGTGAAAGTCCAATTAAGCGTCTTGACCTATCTCTATAGATCTTGATGCCCAATATATAAGCAGCTTCACCGAGGTCTTTCATTGAAAAACTCTTATTCAAGTATCCTTTTATGCTATCCAGAAATTCTATATCATTTCCAATCAACAATATGTCATCCACATATAATATTAGAAATTCTACAGAGCTCCCACTCACTTTCTTGTAAATACAAGCTTCTCCAAAAGTCTGTATAAAACCATATGCTTTGATCACACTATCAAAACGTTTATTCCAACTCCGAGATGCTTGCACTAGTCCATAAATGGATCGCTGGAGCTTGCACACTTTATTAGCATCCATTGGATCGATAAAACCTTCGGGTTGCATCATATACTACTCTTCTTCCAGAAATCCATTCAGGAATGCAGTTTTGACATCTATTTGCCAAATTTCATAATCATAAAATGCGGCAATTGCTAACATGATTCAGACGGACTTAAGCATCTCTACGGGTGAGAAAGTCTCATCGTAGTCAACTCCTTGAACTTGTCGAAAACCTTTCACAACAAGTCGAGCTTTGTAGACAGTAACATTACCGTCAGCGTCAGTCTTCTTTTTGAAGATCCATTTATTCTCTATGGCTTGCCGATCATCGGGCAAGTCAACCAAAGTCCACACTTTGTTCTCATACATGGAACCCATCTCAGATTTCATGGCCTCAAGCCATTTCGCGGAATCTGGGATCATCATCGCTTCCTCATAGTTCGTAGGTTCGTCATGGTCAAGTAACATGACCTCCAGAACAGGATTACCGTACCACTCTGGTGCGGATCTTACTCTGGTTGACCTACGAGGTTCAGTAGTAACTTGATCAGAAGTTTCATGATCATCATCATTAGCTTCCTCACCAATTGGTGTAGGAATCACTGGAACTGATTTCTGTGATGAACTACTTTCCAATAAGGGAGCAGGTACAATTACCTCATCAAGTTCTGCTTTCCTCGCACTCACTTCTTTCGAGAGAAACTCCTGCTCTAGAAAGGATCCATTTTTAGCAACAAATATCTTGCCTTCAGATCTGTGATAGAAGGTGTACCCAACAGTCTCCTTTGGGTATCCTATGAAGACACATTTCTCCGATTTGGGTTCGAGCTTATCAGGTTGAAGCTTTTTCACATAAGCATCGCAGCCCCAAACTTTATGAAACGACAACTTGGGTTTCTTGCCAAACCACAGTTCATATGGTGTCGTCTCAACGGATTTAAATGGTGCCCTATTTAACGTGAATGTAGCCGCCTCTAAAGCATAACCCCCAAACGATAGCGGTAAATCAGTAAGAGACATCATAGATCGCACCATATCTAATAAAGTGCGGTTACGACGTTCGGACACACCATTACGCTGTGGTGTTCTGGGTGGCGTGAGTTACGAAACTATTCCGCATTGTTTCAAATGAAGACCAAACTCGTAACTCAAATATTCTCCTCCATGATCAGATCGTAGAAACTTTATTTTCTTGTTACGATGATTTTCCACTTCACTCTGAAATTCTTTGAACTTTTCAAATGTTTCAGACTTATGTTTCATCAAGTAGATATACCCATATCTGCTCAAATCATCTATGAAGGTCAGAAAATAACGATACCCGCCGCGAGCCTCAACACTCATCAGACTGCATACATCAGTATGTATTATTTCCAACAAGTTTGTTGCTCGCTCCATTGTTCCGGAGAACGAAGTCTTAGTCATCTTGCCCATGAGGCATGGTTCGCAAGCATCAAGTGATTCATAATCAAGTGTTTCCAAAAGCCCATCAGCATGGAGTTTCTTCATGCGCTTTAAACCAATATGACCCAAATGGCAGTGCCACAAATAAGTTGCACTACCATTATTAAACTTATATCTTTTGGCTTCAATACTATGAATATGTGTATCACTACTATCGAGATTCAATAAAAATAGACCACTCATCAAGGGTGCATGACCATAAAAGATATTACTCATATAAATAGAACAACCATTATTCTCTGATTTAAATGAATAACCGTCTCGCATCAAACAAGATCCAGATATAATGTTCATGCTTAACGCTGGCACCAAATAACAATTATTCAGGTCTAAAACTAATCCCGAAGGTAGATGTAGAGGTAGCGTGCCGACGGCGATCACATCGACTTTGGAACCATTTCCCACGCGCATCGTCACCTCGTCCTTAGCCAATCTTCGCTTAATCCATAGTCCCTTTTTTGAGTTGCAAATATGAGCGACAGAACCAGTATCAAATACCCAGGCACTACTGCGAGCATTAGTAAGGTACACATCAATAACATGTATATCAAATATACCTTTCACTTTGACATCCTTCTTATCTGCCAAATACTTGGGGCAGTTCCGCTTCCAGTGACCATTCCCTTTGCAGTAGAAGCACTCAGTCTCAGGCTTAGGTCCAGACTTGGGCTTCTTCACTTGAGCAGCAACTTGCTTGCCGTTCTTCTTGGAGTACCCCTTCTTCCCTTTGCCCCTTTTCTTGAAACTGGTGGTCTTGTTGACCATCAACACTTGATGCTCCTTCTTGATTTCTACCTCCGCAGCCTTTAGCATCGCGAAGAGCTCGGGAATTGTCTTATATCCATCCCTTGCATATTATAGTTCATCAGGAAGCTTTTGTAGCTTGGTGGCAGTGATTGAAGAACTCTGTCAATGACACTATCAACCGGAAGATTAACTCCCAGTTGAGTCAAGTGATTGTGGTAACCAGACATTTTGAGTATATGTTCACTGACAGAACTATTCTCCTCCATCTTGCAGCTGTAGAACTTATTGGAGACTTCATATCGCTCAATTCGGGCATTTGCTTGAAATATTAACTTCAACTCCTGGAACATCTCATATGCTCCTTGACGTTCAAAACATCGTTGAAGTCCCGGTTCTAAGCCGTAAAGCATGGCACACTGAACTACCGAGTAGTCATCGGCTTTGCTCTGCCAGGCGTTCATAAAGTCCGGCGTTGCTCCTGCAGCGGGTCTTGCACCTAGCGGTGCTTCCAGGACGTAATTCTTCTGTGCAGCAATGAGGATAATCCTCAAGTTACGGACCTAGTCTGTGTAGTTGCTACCATCATCTTTCAACTTAGCTTTCTCTAGGAACGCATTAAAATTCAAAGGAACAGTAGCACGGGCCATTGATCTACAACAACATAGACATGCAAAATACTATCAGGTACTAAGTTCATGATAAATTACAGTTCAATTAATCATATTACTTAAGAACTCCCACTTAGATAGACATCCCTCTAATCATCTAAGTGATCACGTGATCTTAATCAACTAAACCATGTCCGATCATCACATGAGATGGAGTAGTTTTCAATGGTGAACATCACTATGTTGATCATATCTACTATATGATTCACGCTCGACTTTTCGGTCTCAGTGTTCCGAGGCCATATTTGCATATGCTAGGCTCGTCAAGTTTAACCCGAGTATTCTGCGTGTGCAAAACTGGCTTGCACCCATTGTATGTGAATCACACCTGATCATCACGTGGTGTCTCGGCACGACGAACTGTCGCAACGGTGCATACTCAGGGAGAACACTTATACCTTGAAATTTAGTGAGGGATCATCTTATAATGCTACCGCAGTACTAAGAAAAATAAGATGCATAAAGGATAAACATCACATGCAATCAGTATAAGTGATATGATATGGCCATCATCATCTTGTGCCTTTGATCTCCATCTCCAAAGCACCGTCATGATCACCATCGTCACCGGCTTGACACCTTGATCTCCATCAAAGCATCATTGTCGTCTCGCCAACTATTGCTTCTACGACTATCGCTACCGCTTAGTGATAAAGTAAAGGAATTACATGGCGATTGCATTTCATACAATAAAGCGATAACCATAAGGCTCCTGCCAGTTGCCGATAACTTTTACAAAACATGATCATCTCATACAACAATTTATATATCATCACGTCTTGAGCATATCACATCACAACAAGCCCTGCAAAAACATGTTAGACGTCCTCTACTTTGTTGTTGCAAGTTTTACGTGGCTGCTACGGGCTTAGCAAGAACCGTTCTTACCTACGCATCAAAACCACAACGATTTTTCGTCAAGTGTGTTGTTTTAACCTTCAACAAGGACCGGGCATAGTCACACTCGATTCAACTAAAGTTGGAGAAACAAACACCCACTAGCCACCTGTGTGCAAAGCACGGCGGTAGAACCAGTCTCATGAACGCGGTCATGTAATGTCGGTCTGGGCCGCTTCATCCAACAATACCACCGAATCAAAGTATGACATGCTGGTAAGCAGTATGACTATTATCGCCCACAACTCTTTGTGTTCTACTCGTGCATATAACATCTACGCATAGACCTGGCTCAGATGCCACTGTTGGGGAACGCGGTAATTTCAAAAAAATTCCTACGATCACGCAAGATCTATCTAGGTGATGCATAGCAACGAGCGGGAGAGTGTGTCCACGTACCCTCATAGACGGAAAGCGGAAGCGTTTAGTAACGCGGTTGATGTAGTCGAACGTCTTCACGATCCAACTGATCAAGTACCGAACGCACGACACCTCCGCGATCTGCACACGTTCAGCTCGGTGACGTCCATCACACTCTTGATCTAGCTAAGGCTAAGGGAGAGTTTCATCAGCACGACGGCGTGGTGACGGTGATGATGAAGTTACCAGCGCAGGGCTTCGCCTAAGCAGTACGACGATATGACCGAGTTGTAAAACTGTGGAGGAGGGCACCGCACACGGCTAAAGATCAACTTGTGTGTATATGGGGTGCCCCCTCCCCCGTATATAAAGGAGGGGAGGAGGAGGCCGGACAGCCACAAGGGGCGCGCCCAAGGGGGGGGGAATCCTACTCCAAGTAGGAATAGGTTCCCCCCTTTCCTAGTCCAACTAGGAGAAGAAGGAAGGAGAGGGAGAGGGAGAGGGAGAGGGAAAGAGGGGCCGCACCCCCTCCCCTTATCCTATTCGGACTCCCCTGGGGGGGGGTGCCACCTC
>NC_057808.1:499486541-499527913 GCF_018294505.1 Triticum aestivum | reverse complement strand
TCTCCCCTAAGGCCCACTAAGGCCCATAACTTCCCGGGGGGGGGGGTGGGGGGTTTCCGGTAACCCTCCGGCACTCCGGTTTTATCCGAAACTATCCGGAACATTTCCGGTGTTCGAATAACATGGTCCAATATATCAACCTTTATGTCTCGACCATTTCGAGACTCCTCGTCATGTCCGTGATCTCATCCGGGACTCCGAACAACCTTCAGTACATCAAATCACATAAACTCATAATACCAATCGTCATCGAACGTTAAGCGTGCAGACCCTACGGGTTCGAGAACTATGTAGACATGACTGAGACACATCTCTGGTCAATAACCAATAGCGGAACCTGGGTGTTCATATTGGCTCCTATATATTCTACGAAGATCTTTGTTGGTCAAACCGCACAACAACATACGTTGTTCCCTTTGTCATCGGTATGTTACTTGCCCGAGATTCAATCGTCGGTATCACCATACCTAGTTCAATCTCGTTACCGGCAAGTCTCTTTACTCATTCCGTAATGCATCATCCCGCAACTAACTCATTAGTCACATTGCTTGCAAGGCTTATAGTGACGTGCATTACCGAGAGGGCCCAGAGATACCTCTCCGACAATCGGAGTGACAAATCCTAATCTCGATCTATGCCAACTCAACAAACACCATCGGAGACACCTGTAGAGCATCTTTATAATCACCCAGTTACATTGTGACATTTGATAGCACACTAAGTGTTCCTCCGGTATTCGGGAGTTGCATAATCTCATAGTCATAGGAACATGTATAAGTCATGAAGAAAGCAATAGCAATAAACTAAATGATCATGGTGCTAAGCTAACGGATGGGTCTTGTTCATCACATCATTCTCTAATGATGTGACCCCGTTCATCAAATGACAACTCATGTCTATGGCTAGAAAACTTAACCATCTTTGATTACCGAGCTAATGAAGTAGAGGCATACTAGGGACATTCTGTTTGTCTATGTATTCACACATGTACTAAGTTTCTGGTTAATACAATTCTAGCATGAATAATAAACATTTATCATGATATAATGAAATATAAATAACAACTTTATTATTGCCTCTAGGGCATATTTCCTTCAGAGGCAGCTGGTGGACTGGAGCAGGAATATTCTGGGTGATCTAGATAAGAGAATACACAGACTGAAAAAACAACTTGAGGCGGAAAGAAGGAAAGATATTAGTGAGGAGCAAGTGAGGCGTGAGGAGATCCTGAGATTTAAACTAAGTCTCTTGGAAGAACAAAGAGGGACGTATTGGAAGCAGCGAGCTCATGTTAGTTGGATGAAAGGTGGTGATAGAAATACAAATTTTTTTCATGCCGAGACTTCGTAGAGGAGGAGAAGGAATAGGATTAGAAGGTTGAGAAAGGAGGATGGCTTGGTAGTAGAAGGAGTAGAGGAGATGAAGGAGGTGGCTACTAACTATTTTTAAAACCTTTTTACTTCTCACATAGGTACGCGTCAAGATGAGTTGCTGCGCTTGGTGGACCAACGTGTCACTCCCCATATGAATGAGATCTTGCAAAAGGAGTACACCAGAGAGGAAATTTTTGATGCCCTAAAGAGTATAGGCGATATCAAAGCTCCCGGTCGCGATGGTATGCCCTCGATATTTTATAAAAAGTATTGGGATGTTGTGGAAGACAAAGTTGCTGCAGAAGTTTCAGATTTCCTTAATGGTGGTTCTATGCCAGCTGGGTGGAACGACACATGTGTGGTGTTAATCCCCAAGATAGATAGCCCAGAGAGTATGAAGGATCTCAGGCCACACTGCTAGGAAAATGCTTATACACAGTAGCATAGTAGTAGCGCTGGAAAATAGTAAACGATGCTGCTATTTAGCAGTAGCGATTTTCCTGGAAAGCGCTACTAGTAACTCCATAGTAGTAGCGCTGCGAAGCAGAAACACGCTACTACTATGTGGGACCAGACGAGGCCACCGACGGTCGCCGTAGTTGTAGCGGTGTACAGAAAAAAACGCTACTACTAACAGTTTAGTAGCAGCGCTCGGTTTAAATGAGCCGCTACTGCTAGTGGGCCCCACTTAGTAGTAGCTCTTTTCGTGGAGAGCGCTACTACTAAGTCCAATAGCAGCAGCGCTTTATGCAAAGCAGCGGTACTGCTAGTTGCGGCTGGTGCCACCTTTTCCACCCCTCCCCCTCCTCTCCCCCACTTTGCCCTCTCTCCCCCTCCTTTCCCCTCTCCCCTCTCCACTCTCCACTCTCCACTCTCCACTCTCCACCATTGTTGCTCTTCTTCTCTCTTCCTCCTACCTCCCTTCTCTCCTACACCTCTCCATAAATGGCCTCTCTCTTTCTCCTACACCTCTCTTCTCTCCCCCATTAATGCCCCCATCAACCATAACCCCTCTCCATTAGTTAGCTAGCTAGATTCACCTCTCCTCCCCAACAACTAGATCTAGCTAGCTATTTAGGCAACCACACGTGCTCTCTCGATCGTTCTCTCTCATCATCTAATTAACCGCGTGCTCTCGGTCTCTCTCGGGATATATATATATATATAGGTGAGTAAAAAGTTGTTCATTTCAAGAATGGGAATATGTGTGTTTGGGATATATATATATGGAGAGATTTGTGCTAGTGACATGCCCTCGAGTTGCTTATGTTTTGCCGAAATGTCGATTTATTTCCGTTTCGGTGAATTTCGAGCAAACTCATATGTCCTATTTTTAGGCAAGGTCATGCCAAAATTATATATATATGACTTTGAAGCATGCATTATTTATTTCATAACCCTTTTGCTTGTTGTACCATGCAGTCGGTCATGAAGGTGAGTGGATGGAAGGTGGAGCGGTACATGCAATCCGCGGTGATGGACATGTATGCAAATAATCGGACTAGGATTAGTTGTCCGTGTGCAAGATGCAAGGAAGGAGTCCTTTTGGACCCTTTTGATCGTGGCACTTTGAAGGCGCACCTGCTGATGAATGGTTTCATGGATGGCTATACTCAGTGGATAAGTGAAGAAGATGATGATGATGAGGACGTCCACATGGTAGGGAATAACGACATGGGGCTAGACGAAGAGATGACCGATCGACAAGAAGACGATGGCGCCGGAAATGTCGGCGGGGAAGAGTCCAGAAATGACGACGGCGGCGGAGAAGATTCCGGACACGGCGAAGAAGAGTTTGGACATGGCGGAGAAGAGGCGGCGGTCACGCCGTGATACGTCTCCAACGTATCTATAATTTTTGATTGTTCCATGCTATATTATATTCCATTTTAGACATTAATGGGCTTTATTATACAACTTTATATTATTTTTGGGACTAACATATTAACCGGAGGCCCATCCCAGAATTGCTGTTTTTTGCCTATTTCAGAGTTTCGCAGAAAAAGAATATCAAACGGAGTCCAAACGGAATGAAACCTTCGGGAACGTGATTTTCGGAACGAATGTGATCCAGAGGACTTGGACCCTACGTCAAGACATCAACCAGGAGGGCACGAGGTAGGGGGGCGCGCCTACCCCCCTGGGCGCGCCCTCCACCCTCGTGGGCCCCATGTTGCTCCACCGACGTACTTCTTCCTCCTATATATACCTACGTACCCCCAAACTACCAGATACGGAGCCAAAAACCTAATTCCACCACCGCAACCTTCTGTACCCGTGAGATCCCATCTTGGGGCCTTTTCCGGAGCTCCGCCGGAGGGGGCATCGATCACGGAGGGCTTCTACATCAACACCATAGCCTCTCCGATGATGTGTGAGTAGTTTACCTTAGACCTTCGGGTCCATAGTTATTAGCTAGATGGCTTCTTCTCTCTTTTTGGATCTCAATACAATGTTCTGCCCCTCTCTTGTGGAGATCTATTCGATGTAATCTTCTTTTGCGGTGTGTTTGTTGAGACCGATGAATTGTGGGTTTATGATCAAGTTTATCTATGAACAATATTTGAATCTCCTCTGAATACTTTTATGTATGATTGGTTATCTTTGCAAGTCTCTTCAAATTATCAGTTTGGTTTGGCCTACTAGATTGATCTTTCTTGCAATGGGAGAAGTGCTTAGCTTTGGGTTCAATCTTGCGGTGTCCTTTCCCAGTGACAGTAGGGGCAGCAAGGCACGTATTGTATTGTTGCCATCGAGGATAACAAGATGAGGTTTATATCATATTGCATGAGTTTATCCCTCTACATCATGTCATCTTGCTTAAAGCATTACTCTGTTCTTATGTACTTAATACTCTAGATGCATGCTGGATAGCGGTCGATGTGTGGAGTAATAGTAGTAGATGCAGGCAGGAGTCGGTCTACTTGTCTCGGACGTGATGCCTATATACATGATCATACCTAGATATTCTCATAACTATGCTCAATTCTGTCAATTGCTCAACAGTAATTTGTTCACCCACCGTAATACTTATGCTCTCGAGAGAAGCCTCTAGTGAAACCTATGGCCCCCAGGTCTATTTTCCATCATATTAATCTCCCGACAACAAGCTATTTCTGGCGCCATTTTTATTTTTGCTTTCGTTACTTTGCATCATAATTATCAGATCTCACTCTCGTAAGTGACCGTGAAGGGATTGACAACCCCTTTATTGCATTGGTTGCGAGGATTTTTTTGTTTGTGTAGGTGCGAGGGACTCGTGCGTGGCCTCCTACTGGATTGATACCTTGGTTCTCAAAAACTGAGGGAAATACTTACGCTACTTTACTGCATCACCCTTTCCTCTTCAAGGGAAAACCAACGCAGTGCTCAAGAGGTAGCAAGAAGGATTTCTGGCGCCGTTGCCGGGGAGTCTACGCAAAAGTCAACATACCAAGTACCCTTCACAAACCCTTATCTCCTGCATTACATTATTTGCCATTTGCCTCTCGTTTTCCTCTCCCCCACTTCACCCTTGCCGTTTTATTCGCCCTCTCTTTTTCGTTCGCCTTCTTCCCGTATGTATCTTTGTTTGTGTTTCCTTATGCCTTCTATATGCTTGCATGTTCGCTTGCTGAAAATCTATTGATATGGATCCATTTAAAGTGTTCTACTTGGATCATCTTCGATCTTTATGCGCTCGTGCTGAAACCCCAACTAGCCTAGTTGATGGGAAATCTTTAGATGAGCATGCTCATTTTGTGCGTCATCATTTGTCTGAAAAAGGGAAGCTCTTATGGTATCATATAAATAGTTTGCTATGCTATGCTTGGAATCTTTGTGAAATTTGTGATTTTACTTGTTACTCTAAGAACCCTAAAAACACCTTCCCTACCTATGTGAGTTCAATGATAATGAAATCTTATCTTCTTATGAAAAGGGTGTTTATAGCTACTATGATATTGAACAAATTGAAGAATTTGTCGTTTTTAAGGGTGCTCATGAAGTTGCTTCTTTGATTGAAAAGTATGATTTTACTCTCAACAAATCTGAAAATTCCGTCATACTTAAATATTGCAATGAAAACTTTGCTCATAATGTCTATGTCCAAGAATTTACTGAAAGAATGACCGTTGCTTTGGAAGAAAATAATGATATGCATGAATCTATAGATAATGATGATTCCGATGATTTGGTTGAAATATCCCTTGATGAACATGATGCTTGCTATTCTTGTGGCCATGATGCCAAGATTTATGAAGACGAATTTGCTATAGTTCCTTATGTTAAAAATGAGATCATTGCTATTGCACCCATGATTGATAGTTCCTTCGATGAAAATCATGATTTCAGTGACTTTACTATAAATTCTCTTGATGTCAATTGTGCTAATAATATGCAAAACCCTAAGCTTGGGGATGCTAGTTTTGATATGTCTACTACTTGTTGCAATGATCATGATTGGGGTGATTCTTCTTTTGATCTTGAAAATCTATTTAAGCCCCATGATGAATATGAGATTGATAATAGTCTTTGCAATAATATTGAAAGTGGGTTTGGAAGAGCGTCAACTTTAGATCCCACATATTTGGAGAATGTTCAATCTTATGGTATTTTTGATAAAAGTGGGTTTGGAGAGGTCATGACTTTAGTTAATGTTAAGCCCACTATTTTGGAAGAGTGTCAACTTTGCATGCATGTGGATCGTGTTGAAAATATTTTATGTGATAGCTATTTTGTTGAATTTGCTTATGATCCCACATGTAATTATTATGAGAGAGGAAAATATGGTTGTAGAAATTTTCATGATAATAAATTACCTCTCGTTATGTTGAGATTGCTATTGTTTCTTTCCGCTTCCTTGCATATGCTAGTTTTTGCTTGCTATGATAATTTGTTTGCCTATAAGATGCCTATGCATAGGAAGTATGTTAGACTTAGATGTGTTTGTCATGAGTTTCATGATGCTCTCTTTGCGCTTCAATTCTTGTCTTTTATGTGAGCATCATCGAAATCTCAATGCCTAGCTAGGGGCGTTAAACGATAGCGCTTGTTGGGAGGCAACCCAATTTTATTTTTAGTTTTTTTTGCTTTTTGCTTCTGTTTAGGAATAAATATTTGATCTAGCCTCTGGTTAGATGTGTTTTTATGTTTTAATTAGTGTTTGTGCCAAGCTAAACCTATAGGATCTTCTTGGATGATAGTTATTTGATCTTGCAGAAAATTCCAGAAACTTTCTGTTCACGAAAATAATTGCTAAAAATCACCAGAACGTGATAAAATATTGATTCCAATTGCTGCTGATCAATAAACAAATTTTCTAGGTCTTCCTATTTTGGATGAATTTTTGGAGTTCCAGAAGTTTGCGTTAGTTACAGATTACTACAGACTGTTCTGTTTTTGACAGATTCTGTTTTTCGTGTGTTGTTTGCTTATTTTGATGAATCTATGGCTAGTAAAATAGTTTATAAACCATAGAGAAGTTGGAATACAGTAGGTTTAACACCAATATAAATAGATAATGAGTTCATTACAGTACCTTGAAGTGGTGTTTTGTTTTCTTTCGCTAACGGAGCTCACGAGATTTTCTGTTAAGTTTTGTGTTGTGAAGTTTTCAAGTTTTGGGTAAAAGATTTGATGGATTATGGAACAAGGAGTGGCAAGAACCTAAGCTTGGGGATGCCCATGGCACCCCAATATAATCTAAGGACACCAAAAAGCCAAAGCTTGGGGATGCCCCGGAAGGCATCCCCTCTTTCGTCTACTTCCATGGTAACTTTACTTGGAGCTATATTTTTATTCACCACATGATATGTGTTTTGCTTGGAGCGTCTTGTATTATTTGAGTATTTGATTCTTAGTTTACCACAATCATATTTTCTGTACACACCTTTTGAGAGAGACACACATGATTCGGAATTTATTAGAATACTCTCTGTGCTTCACTTATATCTTTTGAGTTATATAGTTTTTGCTCTAGTGCTTCACTTATATTCTTTAGAGCACGGTGGTGATTTTGTTTTATAGAAACTATTTTTCTCTCATGCTTCACTTAGATTATTTTGAGAGTCCTACAAAAAAGCATGGTAGTTTGCTTTGACAATGATAGGCATTCAAGATTAGTAAAAAAAAAATCTTATGAGTGTGTTGAATATTATGAGAAGTTTGATACTAGATAATTGTTTTGAGATATGAAGATGGTGATATTAGAGTCATGCTAGTTGAGTATTTTTTAATTTGAGAAATACTTGTGTTAAAGTTTGTGATTCCCGTAGCATGCACGTATGGTGAACCGTTATGTGATGAAGTCGGAGCATGATTTATTTATTGATTGTCTTCCTTATGAGTGGTGGTCGGGGACGAGCGATGGTCTTTTCCTACCAATCTATCCCCCTAGGAGCATGCGCGTAATACTTTGTTTTGATAACTTGTAAATTTTTGCAATAAGTATATGAGTTCTTTATGACTAATGTTGAGTCCATGGATTATACACACTTTTTCTCCTTCCACCATTGCTAGCCTCTCTAATACCGCACACGTTTCGCCGGTATCATACACCCAGCATATACCTTACTCAAAACAACCACCATACCTACATATCATGGCATTTCCATAGCCATTCCGAGATATATTGCCATGCAACTTACCACCGTTCCATTTATTATGACACGCTCCATCATTGTCATATTGCTTCGCTTGATCATGTAGTTGACATCGTATTCATGGCAAAGCCACCGTTCATAATTCTTTCATACATGCCACTCTTGATTCATTGCATATCCCGGTACATCGCCGGAGGCATTCACATAGAGTCATATTTTGTTCTAAGTATTGAGTTGTAATTGTTGAGTTGTAAGTAAATAAAAGTGTGATGATCATCATTTTTTTAGAGTATTGTCCCAAGTGAGGAAAGGATGATGGAGACTATGATTCCCCCACAAGTCGGGATGAGACTCCGGACGAAAAAAAGAGGCCATAAAAAAGAGAGAAGAAAAGGCCCAAATAAAAAACGAGAGAAAAAGAGAGAAGGGACAATGTTACTATCCTTTTACCACACTTGTGCTTCAAAGTAGGACCATGATCTTCATGATAGAGAGTCTCCTATGATATCACTTTCATATACTAGTGGGAAAATTTTCATTATAGAACTTGGCTTGTATATTCCAATGATGGGCTTCCTCAAAATGCCCTAGGTCTTCGTGAGCAAGCGAGTTGGATGCACACCCACTTAGTTCCTTTTGTTGAGCTTTCATATACTTATAGCTCTAGTGCATCCGTTTCATGGCAATCCGTACTCACTCACATTGATATCTATTAATGGGCATCTCCATAGCCCGTTGATACGCCTAGTTGATGTGAGACTATCTTCTCCCTTTTTGTCTTCTCCACAACCACCATTCTATTCCACATATAGTGCTATGTCCATGGCTCACGCTCATGTATTGCGTGAAGATTGAAAAAGTTTGAGAACACTAAAAGTATGAAACAATTGCTTGGCTTGTCATCGGGGTTGTGCATGATTTAAATATTTTGTGTGGTGAAGATAGAGCATAGCCAGACTATATGATTTTGTAGGGATAACTTTCTTTGGCCATGTTATTTTGAGAAGACATAATTGCTTAGTTAGTATGCTTGAAGTATTATTATTTTTATGTCAATATTAAACTTTTGTCTTGAATCTTTCGGATCTGAATATTCATACCACAATTAAGAAGAATTACGTTGAAATTTTGCCAAGTAGCATTCCACATCAAAAATTCTGTTTTTATCATTTACCTACTCGAGGACGAGCAGGAATTAAGCTTGGGGATGCTTGATACGTCTCCAGCGTATCTATAATTTTTGATTGTTCCATGCTATATTATATTCTGTTTTGGACATTAATGGGCTTTATTATACACTTTTATATTATTTTTGGGACTAACCTATTATACGCCCAGAATTGTTGTTTTTTTGCCTATTTCAGAGTTTCGCAGAAAAAGAATATTCAAACGGAGTCCAAACGGAATGAAACCTTCCAGAACATGATTTTCGAAACGAACGTGATCCGGAGGACTTGGACCCTACGTCAAGACATCAACCAGGAGGGCAGGAGGTAGGGGGGCGCGCCTACCCCCCTGGGCGTGCCCTCCACCCTCGTGGGCCCCATGTTGCTCCACCGACGTACTTCTTCCTCCTATATATACCTACGTACCCCCAAACTACCAGATACGGAGCCAAAAACCTAATTCCACCGCCGCAACCTTCTGTACCCGTGAGATCCCATCTTGGGGCCTTTTCCGGAGCTCCGCCGGAGGGGGCATCGATCACGGAGGGCTTCTACATCAACACCATAGCCTCTCCGATGATGTGTGAGTAGTTTACCTCAGACCTTCGGGTCCATAGTTATTAGCTAGATGGCTTCTTCTCTCTTTTTGGATCTCAATACAATGTTCTCCCCCTCTCTTGTGGAGATCTATTCGATGTAATCTTCTTTTGCGGTGTGTTTGTTGAGATCGATGAATTGTGGGTTTATGATCAAATTTATCTATGAAGAATATTTGAATCTCCTCTGAATTCTTTTATGTATGATTGGTTATCTTTGCAAGTCCCTTCGAATTATCAGTTTGGTTTGGCCTACTAGATTGATCTTTCTTGCAATGGCAGAAGTGCTTAGCTTTGGGTTCAATCTTGCGGTGTCCTTTCCCAGTGACAGTAGGGGCAGCAAGGCACGTATTGTATTGTTGCCATCGAGGATAACAAGATGGGGTTTATAACATATTGCATGAGTTTATCCCTCTACATCATGTCATCTTGCTTAAAGCGTTACTCTGTTCTTATGAACTTAATACTCTAGATGCATGCTGGATAGCGGTCGATGTGTGGAGTAATAGTAGTAGATGCAGGCAGGAGTCGGTCTACTTGTCTCGGACGTGATGCCTATATACATGATCATACCTAGATATTCTCATAACTATGCTCAATTCTGTCAATTGCTCAATGGTAATTTGTTCACCCACCGTAATACTTATGCTCTCGAGAGAAGCCTCTAGTGAAACCTATGGCCCCCGGGTCTATTTTCCATCATATTAATCTCCCGACAACAAGCTATTTCTGGCGCCGTTTTTATTTTTGCTTTCTTTACTTTGCATCTTTATTATAAAAATACCAAAAATATTATCTTATCATATCTATCAGATCTCACTCTCGTAAGTGACCGTGAAGGGATTGACAACCCCTTTATTGCGTTGATTGCAAGGATTTATTTGTTTGTGTAGGTGCGAGGGACTCGTGCGTGGCCTCCTACTGGATTGATACCTTGGTTCTCAAAAACTGAGGGAAATACTTACGCTACTTTATTGCATCACCCTTTCCTCTTCAAGGGAAAACCAACGCAGTGCTCAAGAGGTAGCACGCCGCAGTCTTCGATGATACTAAGTGCAGTCGTGCAGGCCGGACCCTCATGTTCGAGACCTCCTTCGCAAGAGTACGACTAGCAAGAGAGCTGCTTCTAGAGAGGAGGCCAAGCTGGCGCAACTTGAAGTAGACTTGAGGACTCCATTGTATGACGGTTGCGATCCCGAGGTGACCCGCTTGAGTTTCACGCTCGAACTTCTAAAGACAAAGGCCAAAAACAAATGGACAGACAAAAGCCTCGATGAGCATTTGAAGTTTCTACATAATAAAGTTCTTCCCGTGGGGAACCTGTGTCCTGCTACCTCTTGAGCATGCGCTGGTTATCCCTTGAAGAGGAAAGGGTGATGCAGCAAAGTAGCGTAAGTATTTCCCTCAGTTTTTGAGAACCAAGGTATCAATCCAGTAGGAGACTACACGCAAATCGCCTAGTACTTGCACAAACAATCAAGAACCTTGCAACCAACGCGATAAAGGAGTTGTCAATCCCTTCATGGCCACTTGCAAAACTGAGATCTGATAAAGAAAATAAGATAAATATTTTGGTATTTTTGTTGTATAGATTGGAAAAGTAAAGATTGCAAAATAAACGGCGACAGAAATAGCTACTTGACGGGAAACTAATATGATGTAAAGTAGACCCGGGGGCCATAGGTTTCACTAGTGGCTTCTCTCAAGATAGCATATATTACGGTGGGTGAACAAATTACTGCCGAGCAATTGATAGAAAAGCGCATAGTTATGAGAATATATAGGCATGATCATGAATATAGGCATCATGTCCGTGTCAAGTAGACCGAAATGATTCTGCATCTACTACTATTGCTCCACACATCGACCGCTATCCAGCATGCATCTAGAGTATTAAGTTCATAAGAACAGAGTAACGCTTTAAGAAAGATGACATGATGTAGACGGATAAACTCAAGCAATATGATATAAACCCCATCTTTTTATCCTCGATGGCAACAATACAATACGTGTCGTTTCCCTTTCTGTCACTGGGATCGAGCACCGCAAGATTGAACCCAAAGCTAAGCACTTCTCCCATTGCAAGAAAAATCAATCTAGTAGGCCAAACCAAACTGATAATTCGAAGAGACTTGCAAAGATATCAAATCATGCATATAAGAATTCAGAGAAGAATCAAATATTGTTCATACATAATCTTGATCATAAACCCACAATTCATCGGATCTCGGCAAACACACCGCAAAAGAATTACATCGAATAGATCTCCAAGAAGATCGAGGACAACTTTGTATTGAGATCCAAAGAGAGAGAAGAAGCCATCTAGCTAATAACTATGGACCCGAAGGTCTGTGGTGAACTACTCACACATCATCGGAGAGGCTATGGTGTTGATTTAGAAGCCCTCCGTGATCGATGCCCCTTCCGGCGGAGCGCCGGAAAAGGCCTCAAGATGGGATCTCACGGGTACAGAAGGTTGTGGCAGTGGAAAAAGTGTTTCGTGGCTCTCCTGGATGTTTTCAGGGTATAAGAGTATATATAGGCGAAAGAAGTAGGTCGGTGGAGCTGCGAGGGGCCCATAAGGGTGGGGGGCGCGCCCACCCCATGGGGTGCGCCCTCCTGCCTTGTGGCTTCCTTGCTACTTCCTTGACTTCCACTCCAAGTCTCCTGGATTGCGTTTGTTCCAAAAACGATCCTCGCGAAGGTTTCATTCCGTTTGGATTCCGTTTGATATTCCTTTTCTGCGAAACACTGAAATAGGAAAAAAAACAGCAATTTGCACTGGGCCTTCGGTTAATAGGTTAGTCCCAAAAATAATATAAAAGAGCATATTAAAGCCCATTAAACATCCAAAACAGATAATATAATAGCATGGAACAATAAAAAATTATAGATACGTTGGAGACATATCAACCATCCCCAAGCTTAATTCATGCTCGTCCTCGAGTAGGTAAATGATAAAAACAGAATTTTTGATGTGGAATGCTACCTAACATAATCTTCAATGTAATTCTCTTTATTGTGGCATGAATTCTTAGATCCAAAAGATTCTAGACAAAGTTTTATTATTGACATAAAAATAGTAATACTTCAAGCATGCTAACCAAGCAATTATGTCTTATCAAAATAACATAGCCAAAGAAAGCTTATCCCTACAAAATCATATAGTTTGGCCATGCTTCA
Source organism: Triticum aestivum (assembly GCF_018294505.1). NCBI lineage: Eukaryota > Viridiplantae > Streptophyta > Magnoliopsida > Poales > Poaceae > Triticum > Triticum aestivum. The sequence continues at coordinate 499,515,014 of NC_057808.1, read as the reverse complement.
TTTTCGTCACACAAAATGCTCCCATCATGCACAACCCCGATGACAAGCCGAGCAATTGGTTCATACTTTTTAACGCGCTTCAGGCTTTTCAACCCTCACGCAATACATGAGCGCAAGCCATGGACATAGCACTATGGGTGGAATAAAGTATGATGATAGGGGTTATGTGAGAAGACAAAAAAGGAGAAAGTCTCACATTGACGCGGCTAATCAACGAGCTATGGAGATGCCCATCAATTGATGTTAATGCGAGGAGTAGGGATTGCCTTGCAACGGATGCACTAGAGCTATAAATGTATGAAAGCTCATCAAAAAGAAACTAAGTGGGTGTGCATCCAACTTGCTTGCTCACGAAGACCTAGGGCATTTTGAGGAAGCCCATCATTGGAATATACAAGCCAAGTTATATAATGAAAAATTCCCACTAGTATATGAAAGTGACAAAATAAGAAACTCTCTATCATGAAGATCATGGTGCTATTTTGAAGCACAAGTGTGGAAAAAGGATAGTAACATTGTCCCTTCTCTCCTTTTCTCTCATTTTTTTTCCTTTTTTTCATTTGGGCTTCTTTGGCCTCTTTTTTTTATTTGGGCTTCTTTGGCCTCTTGTTTTTTGTTTTTTTTCGTCCGGAGTATCATCCCGACTTGTGGGGGAATCATAGTCTCCATCATCCTTTCCTCACATGGGACAATGCTCTAATAATGAAAATCATCACACTTCTATTTACTTACAACTCAAGAATTACAACTCGATACTTAGAACAAAATATGACTCTATGTGAATGCCTCCGGCGGTGTACCGGGATATGCAATGAATCAAGAGCGACATGTATGAAAGAATTATGAAGGTGGCTTTGCCACAAATACGATGTCAACTACATGATCATGCAAAGCAATATGACAATGATGGAGCGTGTCATAATAAACGGAACGGTGGAAAGTTGCATGGCAATATATCTCGGAATGGCTATGGAAATGCCATAATAGGTAGGTATGGGGGCTGTTTTGAGGAAGATATAAGGAGGTTTATGTGTGATAGAGCGTATCATATCACGGGGTTTGGATGCACCGGCGAAGTTCGCACCAACTCTCAAGGTGAGAAAGGGCAATGCACGGTACCGTAGAGGCTAGCAAATTGCGAAAAGGTAAGAGTGTGTATAATCATGGACTCACATTAGTCATAAAGAACTCATATACTTATTGCAAAATTTTATTAGCCCTCGAAGCTAAGTACTACTACGCATGCCCCTAGGGGTATAGATTGGTAGGAAAAGACCATCGCTCGTCCCCGACCGCCACTCATAAGGAAAGCAATCAAAGAACACCCCATGCTTTAAATTTGTCACATAATGTTTACCATACGTGAATGCTACGGGACTTGCCAACCTCAACACAAGTATTTCTCAGTTTCATAATTACCCAACTAGCATGACTCTAACATTACCACCTTTATATCTCAATACAACTTATCAAGTATCAAATTTATCATAGTATTTAATGCACTATATATGAAAGTTTTTATTATACCCATCTTGGATGCCTATCATATTAGGAACATTTTTATAGCCAAAGCAAATTACCATGCTGTTCTAAAGGACTCTCAAAATAATATAAGTGAAGCATGAGAGATCAATAATTTATACAAAATAAAACCACCACCGTGCTCTAAAAAGATATAAGTGAAGCACTAGAGCAAAATTATCTAGCTCAAAAGATATAAGTGAAGCACATAGAGTATTCTAATAAATTCCGATTCATGTGTGTCTCTCCCAAAAGGTGTGTACAGGAAGGATGATTGTGGTAAACTAAAAAGCATAGACTCAAATCATACAAGACGATCCAAGCAAAACACATATCATGTGGTGAATAAAAATATAGCATCGAGTAAAGTTACCGATAGACGAAGACGAAAGAGGGGATGCCCCGGAAGGCATCCCCAAGCTTAGGCTTTTGGCTGTCATTGAATTTTACCTTGGGGTGCCTTGGGCATCCCCAAGCTTCGTTTCTTGCCACTCCTTATTCCAAAATCCATCAAATCTTTACCCAAAAATTTGAAAACTTCACAACACAAAACTCAACAGAAAATCTCATGAGCTCCGTTAGTGTAAGAAAACAAACCACCACTTTAAGGTACTGTAATGAACTCATTCTTTATTTTTATTGGTGTTAAACCTACTGTATTCCAACTTCTCTATGGTTCATACCCCCCGATACTAGCCATAGATTCATCAAAATAAGCATACAACACACGAAAAACAGAATCTGTCAAAAATAGAACAGTCTGTAGTAATCTGTATCAAACGCATACTTCTGTAACTCCAAAAATTCTTCCAAAATAGGAAGTCCTAGATAATTTGTTTATTGATCAACTTCAATTGGAATCAGTATTTTATAACTTTCTGGTGATTTTTAACAATTGTTTTCGTGAGAAGAAAGTTTCTGTTTTTTCAGCAAGATCAAATAATTATCACCCAAGAAGATCCTATAGGTTTTACTTGGCACGAACACAAAACATAAAGCCACATCTAACCAGAGGCTAGATGAAATATTTATTACTAAACAGGAACAAAAAGCAAGGAACAAAAATAAAATTGGTTGCCTCCCAACAAGCGCTATCGTTTAACGCCCCTAGCTAGGCATAAAAACAAGAATAGATCTAAGTATTGCCATAATGGTAGGGCAAATCGCGAAAATTCATCTCATACTCCCTACGTTCAGCAGCAAGCTTTCTTTGCGGTAGGCAAAAATAATCAAAAGGGCTAAATTTGATGGGACAAAAGTCCCCAAGATCAAGCTCGGGAGGTATTGGTTCCTCCTTCGGCCCCTCATATTGCACAACCAATTCATCATTATAAGCATTCTTTTGGCAAAAAGTCATGAGCCCATGTTCAAGAGGAAATCCTAACCCATTATTCTGAATAGCAAAATCATCATTAAGTTCAGAGATTCTATCAACTAGAACATCGGTAGGAACATTTTTTCTAAGGTTTTCATTATAAGCAACATGATCTAAAGATCGTAAACGCATTATGTCTTCTTGATTAAAAAGGATAGCTTCTATGGGAGGACGGCCAGTGTCCACCCTATAATGCGCAAAAATTTCAATGGCCTCTTTCATTATAAATCTGAACTCATGTGCCAAAAAGATAGTAGCTGCACGCTTAACAGAAGAATGCTCAATATTGGAAAATTCTAGGAAAATCCTTTGTATGCAAGGATGCATATGCATAAATTGTCTTTCAAGTTCAACTATGAGCAAAGATATAGCATCCGCAGGACTACTAGTTCTATGAAGAATAGACCCTCCCATAGTGGGCAAAGCAACGACACAAGTAAAGAAATCTTGAATAACTCCTTTTCCAATAATATTACCACTACCAATCCGAAACTTTTTAGTGTGTAGAATAGTAGATTCTTCATGTGGATTATCAAAAGCATCAAGGTTTCCCCCATTGTTACTATTATCTTTTTTGACGATAACCTCCCCAAATTCAGACATGATGGCAACAAACCTCACTAAGAACAGGCACACAAGAAGCAATAAGAGACGAATGGAGAAAGGGCGAATAAAACAGCAAAGGTGAAGTGGGGGAGAGGAAAAAGATAGGCAAATGGCAAATAATGTAATGCAAGGGATAAGAGTTTGTGATGGGTACTTGGTATGTCTTGACTTGTGCGTAGATCTCTCCGACAACGGCGCCAGAAATCCTTCTTGCTACCTCTTGAGCATGCGCTGGTTTTCCATTAAAGAGGAAAGGGTGATGCAGCAAAGTAGCATAAGTATTTCCCTCAGTTGTTTAGAACCAAGGTATCAATCCAGTAGGAGATTACACGCAAATCGCCTAGTACCTGCACAAACAATCAAGAACCTTGCAACCAACGCGATAAAGGGGTTGTCAATCCCTTCATGGCCACTTGCAAAAGTGAGATCTGATAAAGATAATAAGATAAATATTTTTGGTATTTTTGTTGTATAGATTGGAAAAGTAAAGATTGCAAAATAAACGGCGACAGAAATAGCTAGTTGACGGGAAACTAATATGATGTAAAGTAGACCCGGGGGCCATAGGTTTCACTAGTGGCTTCTCTCAAGATAGCATATATTACGGTGGGTGAACAAATTACTGCCGAGCAATTGATAGAAAAGAGCATAGTTATGAGAATATCTAGGCATGATCATGAATATAGGCATCATGTCCGTGTCAAGTAGACCGAAACGATTCTGCATCTACTACTATTACTCCACACATCGACCACTATCCAGCATGCATCTAGAGTATTAAGTTCATAAGAACAGAGTAATGCTTTAAGCAAGATGACATGATGTAGAGGGATAAACTCAAGCAATATGATATAAACCCCATCTTTTTATCCTCGATGGCAACAATACAATACGTGTCGTTTCCCTTTCTGTCACTGGGATCGAGCACCGCAAGATTGAACCCAAAGCTAAGCACTTCTCCCATTGCAAGAAAGATCAAGGCCAAACCAAACTGATAATTCGAAGAGACTTGCAAAGATATCAAATCATGCATATGCGAATTCAGAGAAGAATCAAATATTGTTCATAGATAGTCTTGATCATAAACCCACAATTCATCGGATCTCGGCAAACACACCGCAAAAGAATTACATCGAAGAGATATCCAAGAAGATCGAGGAGAACTTTGTATTGAGATCCAAAGAGAGAGAAGAAGCCATCTAGCTAATAACTATGGACTCACATATCATCTGAGAGGCTATGGTGTTGATGTAGAAGCCCTCCGTGATCGATGCCCCCTCCGGCGGAGCGTCGGAAAAGGCCCCAAGATGGGATCTCACGGGTACAGAAGGTTGCGGCGGTGGAAAAAGTGTTTCGTGGCTCTCCTGGATGTTTTCAGGGTATAAGAGTATATATAGGCGAAAGAAGTAGGTCGGTGGAGCTGCGAGGGGCCCATGAGGGTGGGGGCGCGCCCTCCTGCCTCGTGGTTTCCTCGCTGCTTCCTTGACTTCCACTCCAAGTCTCCTGGATTGCGTTTGTTCCAAAAACGATCCTCGCAAAGGTTTCATTCCGTTTGGATTCCGTTTGATATTCCTTTTCTGCGAAACACTGAAATAGGTAAAAAAACAACAATTTGCACTGGGCCTTCGGTTAATAGGTTAGTCCCAAAAATAATATAAAAGAGCATATTAAATCCCATTAAACATACAAAACAGATAATATAATAGCATGGAACAATCAAAAATTATAGATACGTTGGAGACGTATCATGTCCTACTAGTGTCGAGGAAGCCAAGAAAATCGTTTGCCCTTTTGATTTGCCGCACATTAGGTACCACACATGCATCAACGATTGCATCATTTATCGGGGGGAGCACGCAGAAAAAACCAACTGTCCAGTGTGCAATGCTTCTCGATACAAGAAGGCAGGAAAGAAAGCTCCTCAGAAAGTTGTATGGTACTTTCCGATCACTCCCCGTCTGCAGCGGTATTTCGTAGATCCTAAGGAAGCAAAGCTCATGCGCTGGCACGCGGAGAGGAAGAAGCCCGACGATGGAGATGATCCGAGGCTGAGACACCTCGTAGATGGTTGTTAGTGCAGAGCATTCAACGCCGTATATGGATTTGCTGCAGAAGATCCAAGGAACCTCGTGCTTGGTGCGAGTATCGATGGCATGAACCGTTTGGAAACCAGAACACCAACCACAACACATGGCCCGTGTTTGTATGGATGTACAACCTCCCCCCATGGAAGTGCATGAAGACAAAGTACATACACATGAGCATGCTGATTCAAGGGCCGAAACAACCGGGAAATAGTATTAACCTATATATGGGGCTTCTGCAAGAGGAGCTAGACACGTTATGGAAAACACCGGCATGGACATGGGACGCCAACAAAGGAGAATATTTCCATACGAGAGCTGCGCTGATGACGACGGTGCACGACTATCTCGGTTACGGGTACACCTCAGGCCAGGTGTGCCACGGATACTGCGGATGCACGAGGTGCATGGATGATACAACGTCTCAGCAGCTTATGTCAACGAAAGATGGCGGGTCCGGGAAAATCGTGTACATGGGGCATCGTAGATGGCTCGAGAAGGATGACCCGTGGAGAAAGCGTGGAGATCTACTCAATGGGTTGGCTGAGCTTCGAGGACCTCCACGTAAGAGGAGCGGCACCGAAATCGACGAGCCGTTGAGAAACTGGGAACAATGCCCCGCGTCGGGAAAGATCAAAAAGGCGCCTGAGCCGCTGCTGAAGGTATGGAAAAGGAGGTCTATTTTCTGGGACTTGGAGTACTGGCCCAATCATGACACGCCTCATTGCCTTGATCCAATGCATATCACAAAGAATGTCCTCGAGAGCTTGCTTGGCACATTGATGAACATGCCGGAGAAGACCAAGGATGGGCCGAAGGCAAGGAAAGACTTGGAAGATTTGAAGATCAGGAAAGATCTCCACCGTAAAAAGTTGATGGAGGAGACGGAGACGGAGGAGGGGAAAGGGGCAGAAAAGTCAACAAGAAGGAGGAGAATTATTGCCCCCCTTCTTGCTTCACCTTAAGTGTGAAGGAGATCGATCAATTCATCAAGTGCCTTATGGGAATCAAAGCCAGTTCCGGTTACTGTGGGAAGATAAGCATATTTCTAGACCCCAAGAAGAAAAGGTTCAGCGGGATGAAGTCTCATGACTGTCACGTGATGATGACGCAGATACTCCCAGTTGCCATTAGAGGGATAATGGAGAAGCACGTCCGTGACACGCTTACTAGTCTCTGCAACTTCTTCGACGTTATATCTCGAAAGTCCATAAGTGTGAAGCAGCTCCGAAGGCTACAGGAAGAGATCGTTGTCATACTATGTGAGCTTGAGATGTTCTTCCCGCCCGCGTTCTTTGACGTCATGGTGCATCTGTGTGTCCACATCGTGTGTCAGGACCCCGATTCTAAGTCACACCGATCTAGCCTGTAACACCTCATATCACTTTGCGGCCTCACGCACGGTATTCCCACGGGTGTCGCCTTACCTTGGCCCGGGACTGTTTGCGCCTTTTGGCTCACGTATATGATAGTGTCGCTAGCATCCATATGACAGAGAACCTGGGCCGACATGGCTAGTCATGAACCCAAAGCGGCACTAACACGGGGACAGGCATACATGAATCAACATCTAGCATGTCGGTCAGCAGCGTGTGAATCCGGGCTGTAGCACTGGGCTAACAGGACACCGGGAACCCGGGCTGTAGCAGGCTAGGCAGGACTCCGGATGTCACCGCGTGACATTTCCCCGAAGGGACAGACACATGAACGAAGTGAAACACATGCCGGCCAGTCAAGTGTTCAGGAGCAGTAGTGCTGGGCTAACAGGACTCCGGTGAACCGGGCTGTAGCGGACTACTATGGCTCATGGAAGCACTAGACTACATTTCCCCATAAGAGAGGCTGCCAAGGATAAACAACTAGATTGTCGGATCCCACACATACCAAGAATTTCAATCATACACACAATATGCTCGATATGTGTAAATACAACATGGCATCACAACAAAACTCTACAACTCAAAGTACTTTATTTAAAGGCTCCGGAGAGCCATACATAACATGCTCATACAGATAGGGGTCACATGACCCAACACTCAAGTCATACAAACATACAAGCACATGCGGAAGCAAACTTTTCTGAGTACAGACAACTAGAAAGAAAGAAGGCTTGACGAAGCCTGTCTATCTACATAGGCCCTTCACAAGCTCAGATCACCACCTGGGTGGCAAGTCACTCGTCAACGTCGAGATCTACATAGAACCCATCGGAGGGGGCGGTGTTGTCGTCTGAAAACAGTAATTAAAGCAACATGAGTACAAAGGTAGTCAGTGAAGGAAATATGCCCTAGAGGCAATAATAAAGTTATTATTTATTTCCTTATATCATGATAAATGTTTATTATTCATGCTAGAATTGTATTAACCGGAAACATGATACATGTGTGAATACATAGACAAACAGAGTGTCACTAGTATGCCTCTACTTGACTAGCTCGTTGAATCAAAGATGGTTAAGTTTCCTAGCCAAAAACATGAGTTGTCATTTGATTAACGGGATCACATCATTAGAGAATGATGTGATTGATTGACCCATTCCGTTAGCTTATGACTTGATCGTTTAGTATGTTAGTATTGCTTTCTTCATGACTTATACATGTTCCTATGACTATGAGATTATGCAACTCCCGAATACCGGAGGAACACTTAATGTGCTACCAAACTTCACAACGTAACTGGGTGATTATAAAGGTGCTCTACAGGTGTCTCCGATGGTACTTGTTGAGTTGGCATAGATCGAGATTAGGATTTGTCACTCCAATTGTCGGAGAGGTATCTCTGGGCCCTCTCGGTAATGCACATCACTATAAGCCTTGCAAGCAATGTGACTAATGAGTTAGTTGCGGGATGATGCATTACGGAACGAGTAAAGAGACTTGCCGGTAACGAGATTGAACTAGGTATTAAGATACCGACGATCGAATCTCGGGCAAGTAACATACCGATGACAAAGGGAACAACGTATGTTGTTATGCGGTCTGACCGATAAAGATCTTCGTAGAATATGTGGGAGACAATATCGGCATCTAGGTCCCGCTATTGGTTATTGACCAGAGACGTGTCTCGGTCATGTCTACATAGTTCTCGAACCCGTAGGGTCCGCACGCTTAACGTTACGATGACAGTTATATTATGAGTTTATATGTTTTGATGGACCGAAGGTTGTTCGGAGTCCCGGATGTGATCACGGACATGACGAGGAGTCTCGAAATGGTCGAGACATAAAGATTGATATATCGGACGACTATATTCGGACAACGGAAGTGTTCCGGAGAAGTTTCGAATAAAACCGGAGTTCCGAGGGTTACCGGAACCCCCACGGGAAGCTATTGGGCCTTATGGGCCTTAGTGGAAAGGTGAGAGGGAGGCCAGGAGGTGGCGCGCGGCCCCCCTTGCCCCAATCCGAATTGGGAAAGGGAAGGGGGCGGCGGCCCCCCTTCTCCTTCCTTCTCTCCACTTCCTCCTTCCCCCCTTCTCCTAGTTGGAATAGGAAAGGGGGGGCAAACCTACTTGGAGTAGGATTGCCCCCCTTGGGCGCGCCTCCTCCCCTTGGCCGGCCCCCTCCTCCTTCCCTCCTTTATATACGGGGGCAGGGGGCACCCCATAGACACACAATTGATCATTAATCTCTTAGCCGTGTGCGGTGCCCCCCTCCACCATATTACACCTCGATAATATCGTAGCGGTGCTTAGGCGAAGCCCTGTGTCGGTAGAACATCATCATTGTCACCACGCCGTCATGCTGACGAAACTCTCCCTCAACACTCGGCTGGATCGGAGTTCGAGGGACGTCATCGAGCTGAACGTGTGCTGAACTCGGAGGTGCCGTGCGTTCGGTACTTGATCGGTCGGATCGTGAAGACGTACGACTACATCAACCGCGTTGTGTTAACGCTTCCGCTATCGGTCCACGAGGGTACGTAGACAACACTCTTACCCCTCGTTGCTATGCATCACCATGATCTTGCGTGTGCGTAGGAAATTTTTTGAAATTACTACGTTCCCCAACAGTGGTATCAGAGCCCGGTTTTATGCATTGATGTTATGCACGAGTAGAACACAAGTGAGTTGTGGGCGATATAAGTCATACTGCTTACCAGCATGTCATACTTTGGTTCGGCGGTATTGTGAGATGAAGCGGCCCGGACCGACATTACGCATACGCTTACGCGAGACTGGTTTCACCGTTGCGAGCACTCGTTGCTTAAAGGTGACCGGCGGGTGTCTGTCTCTCTCACTTTAGTTGAACCGAGTGTGGCTACGCCCGGTCCTTGCGAAGGTTAAAACAACACCAACTTGACAAACTATCGTTGTGGTTTTGATGCGTAGGTAAGAACGGTTCTTGCTAAGCCCGTAGCAGCCACGTAAAAATTGCAACAACAAAGTAGAGGACGTCTAACTTGTTTTTGCAGGGCATGTTGTGATGTGATATGGTCAAGACATGATACTGAATTTTATTGTATGAGATGATCATGTTTTGTAACCGAGTTATCGGCAACTGGCAGGAGCCATATGGTTGTCGCTTTATTGTATGCAATGCAATCGCCCTGTAATGCTTTACTTTATCACTAAGCGGTAGCGATAGTCGTAGAAGCATAAGATTGGCGAGACGACAACGATGCTACGATGGAGATCAAGGTGTCGCGCCGGTGATGATGGTGATCATGACGGTGCTTCGGAGATGGAGATCACAAGCACAAGATGATGATGGCCATATCATATCACTTATATTGATTGCATGTGATGTTTATCATTTATGCATCTTATCTTGCTTTGATTGATGGTAGCATTATAAGATGATCCTTCACTAAATTATCAAAGTATAAGTGTTCTCCCTGAGTATGCACCGTTGCGAAAGTTCTTCGTGCTGAGACACCACGTGATGATCGGGTGTGATAGGCTCTACGTTCAAATACAACGGGTGCAAAACAGTTGCACACACAGAATACTCAGGTTAAACTTGACGAGCCTAGCATATAACAGATATGGCCTCGGAACACGGAGACCGAAAGGTCGAGTGTGAATCATATAGTAGATATGATCAACATAGTGATGTTCACCGTTGAAACTACTCCATCTCACGTGATGATCGGACATGGTTTAGTTGATATGGATCACGTGATCACTTAGAGGATTAGAGGGATGTCTATCTAAGTGGGAGTTCTTAAGTAATATGATTAATTGAACTTGAATTTATCATGAACTTAGTACTTGATAGTATTTTGCTTGTCTATGTTAATTGTAGATAGATGGCCCGTGCTGTTGTTCCGTTGAATTTTAATGCGTTCCTTGAGAAAGCAAAGTTGAAAGATGATGGTAGCAATTACACGGACTGGGTCCGTAACTTGAGGATTATCCTCATTGCTGCACAGAAGAATTACGTCCTGGAAGCACCGCTGGGTGCCAGGCCTGCTGCAGGAGCAACACCAGATGTTATGAACGTCTGGCAGAGCAAAGCTGATGACTACTCGATAGTTCAGTGTGCCATGCTTTACGGCTTAGAACCGGGTCTTCAACGACGTTTTGAACGTCATGGAGCATATGAGATGTTCCAGGAGTTGAAGTTAATATTTCAAGCAAATGCCCGGATTGAGAGATATGAAGTCTCCAATAAGTTCTACAGCTGCAAGATGGAAGAGAATAGTTCTGTCAGTGAGCATATACTCAAAATGTCTGGGTATAACAATCACTTGATTCAACTGGGAGTTAATCTTCCAGATGATAGCGTCATTGACAGAATTCTTCAATCACTGCCACCAAGCTACAAGAGCTTCGTGATGAACTATAATATGCAAGGGATGAGTAAGACAATTCCTGAGCTCTTCGCAATGCTAAAGGCTGCGGAGGTAGAAATCAAAAAGGAGCATCAAGTGTTGATGGTCAATAAGACCACTAGTTTCAAGAAAAAGGGTAAAGGGAAGAAGAAGGGGAACTTCAAGAAGAACAGCAAACAAGTTGCTGCTCAGGAGAAGAAACCCAAATCTAGACCTAAGCCTGAAACTGAGTGCTTCTACTGCAAGCAGACTGGTCACTGGAAGCGGAACTGCCCCAAGTATTTGGTGGATAAGAAGGATGGCAAGGTGAACAAAGGTATATGTGATATACATGTTATTGATGTGTACCTTAGTAATGCTCGCAGTAGCACCTGGGTATTTGATACTGGTTCTGTTGCTAATATTTGCAACTCGAAACAGAGGCTACGTATTAACCGAAGATTGGCTAAGGACGAGGTGACGATGCGCGTGGGAAATGGTTCCAAAGTCGATGTGATCGCGGTCGGCACGCTACCTCTACATCTACCTTCGGGATTAGTTTTAGACCTAAATAATTGTTATTTGGTGCCAGCGTTAAGCATGAACATTATATCTGGATCTTGTTTGATGCGAGATGGTTATTCATTTAAATCAGAGAATAATGGTTGTTCTATTTATATGAGTAATATCTTTTATGGTCATGCACCCTTGAAGAGTGGTCTATTTTTATTGAATCTCGATAGTAGTGATACACATATTCATAATATTGAAGCCAAAAGATGTAGAGTTGATAATGATAGTGCAACTTATTTGTGGCACTGCCGTTTAGGTCATATCGGTATAAAGCGCATGAAGAAACTCCATACTGATGGACTTTTGGAACCACTTGATTATGAATCACTTGGTACTTGCGAACCGTGCCTCATGGGTAAGATGAGTAAAACACCGTTCTCCGGAACTATGGAGAGAGCAACAGATTTGTTGGAAATCATACATACAGATGTATGTGGTCCGATGAATATTGAGGCTCGTGGCGGATATCGTTATTTTCTCACCTTCACAGATGATTTAAGCAGATATGGGTATATCTACTTAATGAAACATAAGTCTGAAACATTTGAAAAGTTCAAAGAATTTCAGAGTGAAGTTGAAAATCATCGTAACAAGAAAATAAAGTTTCTACGATCAGTTCGTGGAGGAGAATATTTGAGTTACGAGTTTGGTCTACATTTGAAACAATGCGGAATAGTTTCGCAACTCACGCCACCCGGAACACCACAGCGTAATGGTGTGTCCGAATGTCGTAATCGTACTTTACTAGATATGGTGCAATCTATGATGTCTCTTACTGATTTACCGCTATCGTTTTGGGGTTATGCTTTAGAGACGGCTGCATTCACGTTAAATAGGGCACCATCAAAATCCGTTGAGATGACGCCTTATGAACTGTGGTTTGGCAAGAAACCAAAGTTGTCGTTTCTTAAAGTTTGGGGTTGCGATGCTTATGTGAAAAAACTTCAACCTGATAAGCTCGAACCCAAATCGGAGAAATGTGTCTTCATAGGATACCCAAAGGAGACTATTGGGTACACCTTCTATTACAGATCCGAAGGAAAAACTTTTGTTGCTAAATTCGGAAATTTTCTAGAGAAGGAGTTTCTCTCGAAAGAAGTGAGTGGGAGGAAAGTAGAACTTGATGAGGTAACTGTACCTGCTCCCTTATTGGAAAGTAGTTCATCACAGAAACCAGTTTCTGCGACTCCTATGCCAATTAGTGAGGAAGTTAATGATGATGATCATGAAACTTCAGATCAAGTTATTACTGAACCACGTAGATCAACCAGAGTAAGATCCGCACCAGAGTGGTACGGTAATCCTGTTCTGGAGGTTATGTTACTAGACCATGACGAACCTACGAACTATGAAGAAGCGATGGTGAGCCCAGATTCCGCAAAATGGCTTGAGGCCATGAAATCTGAGATGGGATCCATGTATGAGAACAAAGTATGGACTTTGGTTGACTTGCCCGATGATCGGCAAGCCATTGAAAATAAATGGATCTTCAAGAAGAAGACTGACGCTGATGGTAATGTTACTGTCTATAAAGCTCGACTTGTTGCGAAAGGTTTTTGACAAGTTCAAGGGATTGACTACGATGAAACCTTCTCGCCCGTAGCGATGCTTAAGTCTGTTCGAATCATGTTAGCAGTTGCCGCATTTTATGATTATGAAATTTGGCAAATGGATGTCAAAACTGCATTCCTAAATGGATTTCTGGGAGAAGAGTTGTATATGATGCAACCGGAAGGTTTTGTTGATCCAAAGGGAGCTAACAAAGTGTGCAAGCTCCAGCGATCCATTTATGGACTGGTGCAAGCCTCTCGGAGTTGGAATAAACGCTTGGATAGTGTGATCAAAGCATTTGGTTTTATACAGACTTTTGGAGAAGCCTGTATTTACAAGAAAGTGAGTGGGAGCTCTGTAGCATTTATGATATTATATGTGGATGACATATTGCTGATTGGAAATGATATAGAATTTCTGGATAGCATAAAGGGATACTTGAATAAGAGTTTTTCAATGAAAGACCTCGGTGAAGCTGTGTATATATTGGGCATCAAGATCTATAGATATAGATCAAGACGCTTAATTGGACTTGCACAAAGCACATACCTTGACAAAGTTTTGAAGAAGTTCAAAATGGATCAAGCAAAGAAAGGGTTCTTGCCTGTGTTACAAGGTGTGAAGTTGAGTAAGACTCAATGCCCGACCACTGCAGAAGATAGAGAGAAGATGAAAGATGTCCCCTATGCTTCAGCCATAGGCTCTATCATGTATGCAATGTTGTGTACCAGACCTGATGTATGCCTTGCTATAAGTCTAGTAGGAAGGTACCAAAGTAATCCAGGAGTGGATCACTGGACAACGGTCAAGAACATCCTGAAATACCTGAAAAGGACTAAGGATATGTTTCTCGTATATGGAGGTGACAAAGAGCTCATCGTAAATGGTTACGTTGATGCAAGCTTTGACACTGATCCGGACGATTCTAAATCGCAAACCGGATACATATTTACATTGAATGGTGGAGCTGTCAGTTGGTGCAGTTCTAAACAAAGCGTCGTGGCGGGATCTACATGTGAAGCGGAGTGCATAGCTGCTTCGGAAGCAGCAAATGAAGGAGTCTGGATGAAGGAGTTCATATCCGATCTAGGTGTCATACCTAGTCATCGGGTCCTACGAAAATCTTTTGTGACAATACTGGTGCAATTGCCTTGGCAAAGGAATCCAGATTTCACAAGAGAACCAAGCACATCAAAAGACGCTTCAATTCCATCCGGGATTTAGTCCAGGTGGGAGACATAGAAATTTGCAAGATACATACGGATCTGAATGTTGCAGACCCGTTGACTAAGCCTCTTCCACGAGCAAAACATGATCAGCACCAAGGCTCCATGGGTGTAAGAATCATTACTGTGTAATCTAGATTATTGACTCTAGTGCAAGTGGGAGACTGAAGGAAATATGCCCTAGAGGCAATAATAAAGTTATTATTTATTTCCTTATATCATGATAAATGTTTATTATTCATGCTAGAATTGTATTAACCGGAAACATGATACATGTGTGAATACATAGATAAACAGAGTGTCACTAGTATGGCTCTACTTGACTAGCTCATTAATCAAAGATGGTTATGTTTCCTAGCCATAGACATGAGTTGTCATTTGATTGACGGGATCACATCATTAGGAGAATGATGTGATTGACTTGACCCATTCCGTTAGCTTAGCACTCGATCGTTTAGTATGTTGCTATTGCTTTCTTCATGACTTATACATGTTCCTATTACTATGAGATTATGCAACTCCCGTTTACCAGAGGAACACTTTGTGTGCTACCAAACGTCACAACGTAACTGGGTGATTATAAAGGTACTCTACAGGTGTCTCCGAAGATACTTGTTGGGTTGGCGTATTTCGAGATTAGGATTTGTCACTCCGATTGTCGGAGAGGTATCTTTGGGCCCTCTCGGTAATGCACATCACTTAAGCCTTGCAAGCATTGCAACTAATGAGTTTGTTGCGAGATGATGTATTACGGAACGAGTAAAGAGACTTGCCGGTAACGAGATTGAACTAGGTATTAAGATACCCACGATCGAATCTCGGGCAAGTAACATACCGATGACAAAGGGAACAACATATGTTGTTATGCGGTCTGACCGATAAAGATCTTCGTAGAATATGTGGGAGCCAATATGGGCATCCAGGTCCCGCTATTGGTTATTGACCGGAGACGTGTCTCGGTCATGTCTACATAGTTCTCGAACCTGTAGGGTCCGCACGCTTAACGTTACGATGACAGTTATATTATGAGTTTATATGTTTTGATATACCGAAGGTTGTTCGGAGTCCCGGATGTGATCACGGACATGACGAGGAGTCTCGAAATGGTCGAGACATAAAGATTGATATATTGGACGACTATATTCGGACAACGGAAGTGTTCCGGAGAAGTTTCGAATAAAACCGGAGTTCCGGGGGTTACCGGAACCCCCCCGAGAAGCTATTGGGCCTTATGGGCCTTAGTGGAAAGGAGAGAGGGAGGCCAGGAGGTGGCGCGTGGCCCCCCTTGCCCCAATCCGAATTGGGAAAGGGAAGGGGGCGGCGGCGCCCCTTCTCCTTCCTTCTCTCCACTTCCTCCTTCCCCCCTTCTCCTAGTTGGAATAGGAAAGGGGGGGCAAACCTACTTGGAGTAGGATTGCCCCCCTTGGGTGCGCCTCCTCCACTTGGCCGGCCCCCTCCTCCTTCCCTCCTTTATATACGGGGGCAGGGGGCACCCCATAGACACACAATTGATCATTGATCTCTTAGCCGTGTGCGGTGCCCCCCTCCACCATGTTACACCTCGATAATATCGTAGCGGTGCTTAGGCGAAGCCCTGCGTCGGTAGAACATCATCATTGTCACCACGCCGTCGTGCTGACGAAACTCTCCCTCAACACTCGGTTGGATCGGAGTTCGAGGGACGTCATCGAGCTGAATGTGTGCTGAACTCGGAGGTGCCGTGCGTTCGGTACCTGATCGGTCGGATCGTGAAGACATACAACTACATCAACCGCGTTGTGTTAACGCTTCCGCTATCGGTCCACGAGGGTACGTAGAAAACACTCTTCCCCCTCGTTGCTATGCATCACCATGATCTTGTGTGTGCGTAGGAAATTTTTTGAAATTACTACGTTCCCCAACAGTCAGCGAGTCTTACAACAGATCCTACTATACATGCACATTCTCAAGAAGGTAGTGGAGTTATTGCAGCAAGCCAGCTTTGACTCTTGGCTAAGCTATCCTACGAGACACCACTTGTAAAATAGTTTTCGCACTCGATTCCACTAATCGCCAACACAATACTCCACCGTGGATCCTCCCTCGTCATCCTACGAGATGGCCATCCGCGGTACTCACACTTATCTTGAGTCTTTTAGTAGTAACCATTAACTTGTCTATGAACTGCATAAGCGACCAAGTAGTCCTTTACTGCGGTCGTGGCTATTCGAATAGTTTTATACCCTGCAGGGGTGTACTTCTTCACACACTCTTCCACCACTTATCACTGTTTACACGACATGTACTCGGCAACCTTCAAGCGGAAGCCCAACGAGGGTGTCGGCCACGACCTGACTAAACACACGAGTCCCTAGTCCAGGTTTATCGCCTATTCGGGTTCCATCCGCAAGGAAATCCGGCCGGGGTGTCCTCAACGGCCCCAAACGATGTGTGCAGGGTTCCCGAGACACCAAACGGGTGACTCGGTACACCGGGCCACGAGCCTACCGCATCACAGCCCACCCCTAAGGTCAGCGCTGCGCACGGCCTCCAGCAACTACAAACACCAAAAACTACTTGCAACTCCTGGACAGAGGACGGGGGTGGTTAATAAATCGAGAGAGTCAATTAAAGATCCCAATGTGTGGTAGTAGCTGAATCTTAAATCACGCACACAAATCTCAGTTCTTAAGGACGGCCGCAATGAAACAACCCACCATGTACTCCTACATGGCCTCTCATCGATACCTTTACCAAATCATGTTCAACGCTTCACTCTCATTACCGACACAACCATTCACTCTAGTTCATCACCCCGATGAGCCAGACCTGACACGACTCTAAGCATTGCAAGCATAGCATGGTAGGAAACACAAACATGGCTGAATCAACTCCTACACATGCTAGTGGGTTTCATCTAGTTACTGTGGCAATGACAGGTCATGCAGAGGAAGTGGGTTCAACTACCTCAACACACAGCAGTTTGAAACGTGTTGTCTTAATGCAGTAAACGAGAGCAGAAGTGAGAAGATGGGTTTGTATCAAAATGATCAATGGTGTTGCTTGCCTGACAGAGTGGTAGTGGGATACTGCCCTTCAGTTGGATACTCGTGAATATCCTCGGAGGCAGAACCTACCACGAAGAACACATCGAAACACAATCATCACAAGGCAATATGCAACAATATGATGCTTGCAATGACATGGCGAAATGAGTGTGTTTTGGCTAATGCAACTTAGAATCAAGGATTCAAATGCTAACCCGAAGTAAGAGGTCATATTAGTGCATTTACTTGTTTCACCTAAACAGCAAGGTTTAAGTGTTCTGACATGCATGGAACTAGTATAGACGGAAAGATTGAATTTTTCTGATCAAAATCCATATATAAATCTTTGCATTTGGAGTTACAGATTAATTTCTATGATTTTTTGAAGTTTGTAGTATTTTCTGGAATTTCCTGTATAAGAATAATTCCAGTAAATGATTTACTACGTCAGCATTGCGTCAGGGTGACATCATCAGTCAACAGAGACGGTCCAGGTCAACCCTGACCTATGGGTCCCGTCTGTCGGTGTCAATTAAACTAACTAAGTTTAGTTAGCATTAAACTAATACTAACTTAGTTTAGTTAGTGGCCTAGGGCCCACACGTCAGTGACCCGGGGGTCAAACTGGGCCCACCCAGTCAATGGTTAGCGGGGTCAACCCGCCGGCGTTTAGCCGCCGGCGAGGCCACACGCGGCGGTGTGATGCGGGTTTCGTGCTCCGGCGACCAAATGGGCGGCGGAGACCATCTACGAGTAGGTAGGGGTGAGCCGCGTCGAGTAGTGGCGGACGACGCCGGCGACGAGCTCCTGGGGATGCGCGTCGTTAGGGGGCACGTCGAGGTGCGTGGAGTGGTGCTACGGGCTCCTGGGGATGCGGTGAGTGTGTTGGACAAGGTGGCTTGGCCGTTGGGTGGCCGGAGTCACGTCGGCGACGAGCTCGGCGGCGGCGCGTGTGGTGATGCTTTGTGCAGTCCCTACGGTGCTCGAGAGAGAGAACGGAGAGGATGGGGAGGTGGATAAGCTCACGGCGATCATGTTGGAGCAGTCGGCGAGGTCGGGGATGAGCTGGTGCGGCGGTGACGGCGAAGGGGATCTCCGGCGGTGGTGGAGTCGGGCGAGGTTGTTGTAGGGGCTTCGGGGCAAGCGAGCGCTCGGGGCTTGGCTTGCTCGAAGGAGAGGAGGGCGGCGGAGCTTCTGGGCATGGTGACGCGGCGCGGGGACGACGGAGAGCGCGGCTACATCGGCGGTGCGGCGGCAGGTGCGTCGGCCATGGCGGGAGAGGGCGAGGGAGAGAGCCAGGGGGCGAATGGATGTGTCCAGGGGGTCGGGGCGGCGACGTGGAGCTCGCCCAGGTGTCCAGGGGCGCGGGCGGCAAGCAAGTGGCGCCGTGGCGAGCTCACGCACGCCGGCGTCACCTCCCTGCCTGCCTGGCGGGGACGAAGCAGCTGGCTGGCACGGGCCAGCACAGCGCTAGGCCGCCAAGTGGGTCGGCTGGTGGGTTGCGGCCAGGTAAGTTGTTTTCCTTTTAATTTATGTTTTCTTTTATTTCTGCAAGTTTGTGGCATTTCTAAAAATACCTAGGCATTTCCAAAAATCGCCAAACTGCACATGCTCACTGTATGGGACATATCCAACATGAAACATTTCAGTTTGGGATTTATTTGGACATTTAAAATATTTACTAGCATTTAAATGCCCAAATGCAAGTTACATATGATTTAATTCAATGGTCTTATGATGACCTAGAAAATTGTGAACCCATTTTGTCAGAGGTTCTAACCCAAGACAAAAAGGGTGGACTTTTTAGAAGGGCATTTCAGGTTCATTGAAAATGATTTTAGTAAACCCTAGTTGTTTTCAGGGGGGTGCTGGGGGTTCTGTCATCCCCATTTCAAGTTTCTGGAAAAGTAAACATGATGCAACACTCTAATGCATGAACTAGCTAGGATGTGACAACTCACCCCCACTCAAAAGAATCTCGTCCCGAGATTTAGGATCCTCCGGGAAGAAGGTGGGGTACTCAAGTCGAAGACGATCCTCCCTTTCCCAAGTAGCTTCTTTCTCGAAATGGTGTGACCATTGAACCTTGAGAAACTTGATATTCTGGCGTCGAGTGGTACGCTCGGCTTGATCAAGGATACGAACGGGATATTCTCGATATGTGAGATTATCTTGTAGTAGATCAAGAGTTTCGTGGTCCACTCCACAGATAGGATCCAAGAAGCAACGCCTGAGTTGAGAAATGTGGAAGACATCATGAACTCTGGAAAGATGCGGAGGTAGTTCCAATTGGTAGGCAACTTCTCCTTGTTTGGCAAGAATGCGAAAGGGTCCAATGTAACGAGGAGCCAGTTTGCCTTTGATACCGAAACGATGGGTTCCTTTCAAAGGAGTAACCCGAAGGTAAGCCTTCTCGCCAACTTCATAAGTCATGAGCTTATGTTTGCGGTCATATTGGCTCTTTTGGCGAGATTGGGCTGTTTTCAATTTCTCACGAATAATGCGAACCTGCTCTTCTGCTTCCTGAATCATATCCGGGCCAAAGAGTTGTCTTTCCCCGGTTTCTGACCAGTTAAGAGGCGTTCGACATTTCCGTCCATAGAGAACTTCGAAAGGAGCTTTGCCCAAGCTATCTTGATAACTATTGTTATAAGCAAACTCGGCAAATGGAAGGCATTTCTCCCAATCCATACCGAAAGAGATGACAGAAGCTCGGAGCATATCCTCCAGAATTTGATTGACTCGTTCTACTTGACCACTTGATTGAGGGTGGAAGGCGGTGCTAAAGGAGAGACGAGTTCCCATAGCATTTTGGAAACTTTCCCAAAATCTAGAGGTGAAAAGACTTCCATGGTGTGAGTTAATCTCCAATGGAACACCATGAAGAGACACTATTTAGGAGATGTACAAGTCAGCTAGCTGGCTAGCGGTTATACTCTCACGAACGGGTAGGAAGTGGGCTACTTTGGAAAGACGATCGACAACGACGAAGATAGCATTATTCCCTCTCTTGGTCCTGGGAAACCCGGTAATGAAATCCATACCGATTTTATCCCATTTCCATTCAGGAATAGCCAAAGGTTGAAGGGTGCCAGCAGGCCGTTGATGCTCTGCTTTAACACGACGACAAACGTCGCAATTAGCAATGTATTGAGCAATTTCTCTCTTCATCCTAGTCCACCAAAACCTCTGGTGTAGGTCTTGATACATTTTAGTACTACCGGGATGAATGGTGAGAGGGGATTCATGAGCTTCCTTAAGGATCAATTGACGTAGCTGTTGTTTCTTGGGAACCACTAGGCGGTTCTCAAAGAAGACAACACCTCGCTCATCCGTGGAAAAACATTTAGCAACTCCGCTAGCGATGTTTTCCTTAATCCGGGATATTCCTCTATCATACCGCTGAGCGGTTATGATTTGATCCGTAAGGTTAGGTTTCGCCACCAGGGTTGATAGGAATCCTCGAGGAACTATGTGAAGGTTGAGCTTACGGAATTGCTCGTGGAGAAGTGGTTGACTTTGTTGTAACATCAAGTTGTTACAATAAGATTTACGACTTAGCGCATCAGCCATGACGTTGGCTTTGCCCGGGGTGTAAGTTATTCCTAAGTCGTAATCTGTGATCAACTCGACCCAACGTCTTTGCCTGAGATTCAAATCCAGTTGGGTGAAGATGTATTTCAGACTTTGGTGATCGGTGTAAATCTCGCAACGATTACCGAGAAGGTAATGTCGCCATGTTTTGAGTGCATGGACCACAGCTGCAAGCTCTATATCATATGTGGGATAGTTATCCTCATGTGGACGCAACTGTCGGGAAGCGTAGGCAATCACATGACGATCTTGCATGAGTATGCAACCTAGTCCTTGTCGCGAGGCGTCGCAATAGATAACAAAGTCCTTAGAAAAATCTGGTGGTACGAGTACGGGAGCAGATGTCAGGCGTCTTTTCAGTTCCTGAAAGCTGAACTCGCACTGTGGAGTCCACTCGAACTTTTTATCTTTCTTGAGGAGTTCAGTTAGAGGTTTAGCAACCTTGGAAAAATTCTCGATGAAGCAGCGACAGTAGCTCGCTAAGCCAAGGAAACTCCGAACTCGCTTGACCGTTTCGGGTGGAGTCCAATCAAGGACAGCTTGAACTCGCTCGGGATTGACAGCAATACCCTTACCAGAGATTACATGGCCTAGATAGGTCACTTCTGGCTACCAGAATTCACACTTAGAGAATTTAGCATAAAGGCGATGCTCTCGAAGTTTCATCAACACTAGCCTTAGATGCTCGGCATGTTCTTCCTCATTCTTGGAGTAGATGAGTATATCATCGAGGTATACCACGACGAATTTATCCAAATACTCCATGAAGATCGAGTTCATTAACCGAGAGAAGGTGGCTGGGGCATTGGTTAAACCGAAGGACATGACAGTGTACTCGTATTGGCCATAACGAGTAACAAAGGCCGTTTTAGGAATGTCCCCGTTCTTGATTTTGATTTGATGGTAGCCCAAGCTCAAATCCATTTTGGAAAAGATTGAGGATCCAGCGAGCTGATCATACAGATCGTTGATCCTGGGGAGCGGATACTTGTTCTTGATAGTGACCAAGTTGACAGGTCAGTAATCTACAACCATCCGGTCTGTTCCATCCTTCTTCTTGACGAAGAGGACGGGGCAAGCCCATGGAGAAGAACTAGGACGGATGAAACCCTTTTGCAAGGACTCATCGAGTTGTTTCTTAAGCTCGGCTAGTTCTAGGGGTGCCATCTTATAGGGTCTTCTAGAGATTGGGACGGTACCTGGAACAAGGTCTATCACGAACGCGACATCCCTGTCAGGTGGAATACCTGGCAGTTCTTCTGGAAAGACATCCGGGAAGTCACGGACTACTGGAATATCTTCAAGGTCTGGAAGAGGGTTGGCATTTAGGGAGTAGAGCTGACGCTTAGACACTCGGGTCAAAACATTGACTGTCTTGCCCGATGGATGGGTGAGTTGAACAGTTCTAGTAGAGCAATCAATCTTAGCATAGTGGGCTGACATCCAATCCATACCCAAGATGATGTTTATGTCCGAGGATTTGAGAGCTATTAGTGACGCAAGGAAGACTAATCTGTCGACAAGAATTTCATTTCCATGACTTATTCTAGAGGTTTGCCATCTAGAACCAGGAGTTTGAATTTCCATGGAGGTGGGCATGTCACTAAATGTGGTGTTGTGCAATCGAGCATAGCTCTCAGAAATAAATGAATGAG
Source organism: Triticum aestivum (assembly GCF_018294505.1). Taxonomy (NCBI): domain Eukaryota; kingdom Viridiplantae; phylum Streptophyta; class Magnoliopsida; order Poales; family Poaceae; genus Triticum; species Triticum aestivum. The sequence goes on along the minus strand of NC_057808.1, from coordinate 499,492,050 downwards.
ATGCTCTAGTATCGAAAAGAACAGTTGCCGGATGGCAATTAACAAGGAGCGTACCAAGGACGATGTTGGGATCATCATGAGTCTCCTCAGCTAAGACATAGTTGACATGACCACGTGCAGTGGTGGCTGGCTTGGCGTAGTAAGTCTTTCCCGCTGGCTTACCATGGCCAACGGGCTTTCCAGGATGATTGGGGTTGTTCTGGGGGCACTCGCGCAGGTAGTGACCCGTCTCTCCACACTTGAAGCATGTCACAACATTGGGGCGTGGAGCAGCATTAGCAGCGGGGCCACCATAGGCCTTGGGCGGTGCATACTGCTGGTTGGGGCGAGGCGCCTCAAAGGATGGCCTCGAAGTGAACCTGGGTGGCAGAGCTGTGTTTGGAATCCAGACCCGGCGCTTCTGAGATCCAGAGCCGGATGAAGAACCAAAGTCACGGGAGTGCTTGCATGAAGCGTCATAGTCAGTCTGACCTGTCTCAGCACCGATGGCCTTATTGACCAGCTTCTAGAAGGAGGTGCACTCGTGCAGACGAAGATCACGGCGAAGCTCGGGGCTAAGTCCTTTGCGGAACCTTGCCTGCTTTTTGGCGTCGGTGGATACCTCTTCAGGAGCATAACGTGCCAGATTTCCAAACTCACGGCTGTATGCATCCACGGTCAGTCTGCTTTGGGTGAAGTTGCAGAACTCTTCCCTCTTACGATCCATGAGACCTTCCGGGATGTGATTCTCACAGAAAGCCTCACTGAATTCAGCCCAAGTAGTGATTTGGCCGGCTGGGCGCATAGCCTCAAAGTTTTCCCACCAAAGGCTAGTAGGGCCTTCGAGGTGATAGGCAGCGTAGGTAACCTTATTAGCTTCGGCTACATTGGCAGAACGCAGCTTATGGGTGATGCTGCGAAGCCAATCATCCGCATCGAGGGGCTCGACGGAATGATTAAACTTCGGTGGGTACAACTTGACAAAGTCATTGATTGACACCAAGTCGTTCCTCTGATGACGTGCAGTATTCTGCTCAATTCGCTCTAGCAAGCGGTTGGTCTCACGCTTGTTTCTTTCCGCCTCCAGCATAACTTCGGCCAGAGAAGGCGGTTGAGGTAGATTCTCATCCCTAGCTGCACTGGCTTCACCCTGCGCCTGGACAGCAGGGTTGTTGCGGGTGTTGACCATCCTAGGAAAACAAGACAACGGTTTAGACAAGGATGGCAAAATCTTGGCAAGGAAGTGCGGAATGTAATGGATAACACGGAATGCAGAGATGTTCATCCGTATGACATGGTAATATAGAAGCTGCCATATATATACCAACGGTCATACACCATACATAGTTTAGTACAAGCCCAGGCTAGAGTACAACTACGGTGAAAGACGATACATCTCATCGGAGGCATTCCAAGCTCCTATACATTATTTTTCTACACCTCCGGAACGTGATACACACCAAGTCGTATCCCATGAGTCACGCAGGACTGTGGAGAATACAACTGTTACAATACTAGTGAAGCTACTACCAACTCAGACATCTCCGTAGTAATCTTCATAAAGATTACCACCATCACTACAAAAAAATACACTTCCGTGATGATACGTGTTTGTCACAGTAGGTTGCGTTTTTTGTCATGCATGTACATCCATGACAAATTTATGACAGAATCAAGATAGTCATACCTGTGCTGTCGTAGAAGTGTTCCATGACATTACCAAAATTATCATCACGGAAGTGTCCACTTCCATGACGATAAATCGCGCGTCACAGAAGTGCTTTCGTCAAGGGTGACCGACACGTGGCATCCACCGTAACGGAACGCGGTTAAGCTATCGGGTCGGGTTTTGGATCCGATAACCCGTTAACAGCCCTGACCAATGGGGATTTTCCACGTGTAAAATCATCATTGGCTGGAGGAAACACGTGTCGGCTCATCGTTGGGACAGATGTCATCCACTCATTGGACAGAAGGCGCCTATGATACGTCGACACGTGGCACGTCCCAACAGAGGCCCATTCATGTGAAAAGGCCGGCCCATTTGACTTGGTCAAAAGGTGGCGGGCCGGCCCATGGAAAGCCTATTAACGGCCTGTTCGCATATAGCCCATTTACAGCCCGCTAACCCAAGGCCCGTTACGCCCTATCCGAATTAGGCCCAGTAGCGTCATCTGGGCCATCCAATATGATTCCAGCCCGTTTTCACTTCTGGCCCATGTATGGCCCATGACGTCTTTCGGCCCATATGAGGCCCTATGTAACTCTTGGCCTATTAACGGCCCGTGGTGAAACTGGCCCGTAATGAACAGTGTATCACTTTACACCCATTAACGGCCTGTGGTGAAACTGGCTCGTAATGAACAGTGTATCACTTTATACCCATTAACGGCCCGTTATTCCGTTGGGCCGTTTCCAGCCCATGTTATATTTCGGCCTTCTCAGAGCCCATTTATTCTTGGGCTCATTTCCAGCATTCGTTTACTTACGGCCCGTTACTGTAATTTTCTGCTTATGGGCCAAATTCAGCCCATGGTTACAGTCGGCCCGTTTGTGGTCCGTTAATACATTGGGCCATTTTCATAGCGTCATCAAATACGGCCTATTAACGATGGCCCGTTATGGTCGGCCCATGAACGGACGATTCCAACTCTAGCCCATTTACGACCATAATGCGGTCTATTTGGCCCATGTTTGTCCAATCGATCATACGGCCCGTATAAGGCCCATTGATGATACGGCCCGCAGAAGGCCCATTGTTTCTACGGCCCATAGAAGGCCCATTGTTTCTACGGCCCATAGAAGGCCCACTGTTTCTACGGCCAGTAGGAGGCCCAGTATCACTACAGTAAATATTAGCCCATGGTTATTGTGGCCTAGTTTTAAAAAATAGGTTATTGCAGCCACTAGCTAACCACGGAAAAAGAACTGCAATGACTACAAGCAAACAAATAAACAAGACAACAAGGAAATAAATAAGCAAGCAACTAACGCTAGGCTATCACGGCTATTACACATATTACATCCACTGGGCACCAAAGTTCGCCACCAGTGCAAATATAGGGAACAAAGCAGCATATCATATACACTGGTTGTCAAAGTTGGCGACCAGCGCAAATACACGCCGCAGCAAAACAAATCCAGAACTGAAACCACTTCAGAAGATCTCAAGAAACAATATCCTGGGTACCCATAATGCTGGCAAGATGCTTAGCAAGCTTATTAACTTTCTCTTGTTTGGCGCTTAAATCCTCTAGCGCTTGCTGTTGCACCAGAAAATATGCATCTGAATTCTGCAGGGACTTCCTCAGTCCTTCAGCTTCCTGTCGCAGCACATCTGATCGATGTCTTTCAACTTGAAGTTGAGACTCAAGAAGACAAACTGATTCAGGCAGCGAGTTCGAAGAGCTTGTGCCAGCAGTAGTGGCCAGTAACTCGAACACTACATCAAGACAGGACTTTTGGGTTCCCTCACTGTCGTCAAGATAGTTTTTATCAGCTTTCTTGGAGACCAATAGGGATGTCTCACTATCTTGAACCTTATCTGCATTACTTCCTTTCCCATTGGATAACGCGGTACTATTCTCCAATATTTTGTCCGCATTCTAAAAGAGAAACAAGCAGACACATCACATGTTTACCATGTTGTATATGAAACTCATTTTGGTAAATGAGTTCAGTAGTAAAGTGGACAGGATAACAGCATGAAACAAACATATATCTATGTACCATGGTCACTTTATGGTCTATATCATTCTAGTTTTTGTTGCCAAATCAAGATAGAGACACAGTTCAAATAATATTTGTTCAAGACTAAGCAGAATAGACAGAATATAAGTGTGGGTAACTATAGAGCAATAACAACACTTGTAATGTGCATGACATGAGAACATAACTGTTTATTCAAAAATTGAAATCAACATAGAGCAGGTTACAACAGCAAACCAGTTAAAGAAACAGGTTTAAAACATACCTGTTGCGCCATTGGAGTTTCAATTCCATCCTTCAAATTTGAAAATAGTTGGTATGAGTAAATACAGTAATGCAAGAGCAAAGGAGCGTGAACTATAGCTACAGAACCTGACCTGAGAACAAATCTTCTTCTCCTTTAAGCGTTGAGTTGGGATTCGGAGTGGTGGTCCTCGTGCTTTGGGCACTGCAGTTCCCTTACTAACTGCTCGTGTTTGGGTGCTCTGTGGTGGAGACGGTGCTGTGTCAACTGGAACTGGGTTACTATCTGCCGGGGTTGGGGTTAGAAGGGGTGTAGCTGGTTCTCTGTCCAACTGGGTAGGGGTACAATCTGCGAGAGTCTGGGTTATGTCTGGTGGATCTGGTCCTTAGGCAAGTACAACCGTGGTTCTATCTGCATCAACTGGTAGCACTATCTTTTTTGAAGACCATGTTGTTACTCCCTTAGATACTGCCATCACGCTCTCCAATTCAAATGGCTGATAAACAAGAAAAGTAATTGAAAGTATAGACATTGTATGATAGACAGGTGCAATGGATAGTGGGGAATAAAAGAGGGCATGAAATAATTCATATTTATGTTGTATAACCAAACAGGATAGCATGACACAATTTCACATATATGATGGCTAACTAAACAGGATAGCATGACACAATTTCACATTATGATGGCTAACTAAAAAAGATGGAAAGACATAGTTCAAAATATGAGACTATGTAAACAGGATGACATGACATAATTATATAATGTGTTTATTAAATAGGTTGGCATGCCATAATTCACATACATTCACGGATAGAATGCCATAATTCAAAATATGATGACTGTAAACACTAAACAGGATGAGATGATATAACTATATGATGTCTTTATTAAATGGGTTGCCATGCCATAATTCAGATAGATGATGTGTATGTACTATGTAAACATGATGGCATGATATAATTCAAATATATGATTTATATAGTAAGCAAGTAAGCAGATGGCAATCCATATATGATGTAAAAACTAAGCAATGCAAGACAACATGCATGACATGGGTAATATAACCCTGCCAAGTTTGAGCATAGACCTCAGGGGGGAAATAGGACTGGTCATCAGTCTCTGAATCCTCCTCTGAGGAGCTCTCTGTAACCAGCAAGATGTCTGCTTCAGCAGGTAGCATTGTCTGCTCTGAATACCTTGTTTTCACTCCAGATACTTCCATCACCGCTTCAAATGGCTGATGCACAGGAAGAGTAGTTGAATATACAAACGTTGTCGACAAATGGAACACGTAATACAAAAAAATGATAGCATGATATAATTCACATACATGATGATTGGCTAAACAGCATGGCATTGCATAATTCACATATATAATGCCTTTGCAACAAGATAGCATTGTATAATTCACATATATAATGTCTTGCAACAAGATGCCAATGCATAATTCACATATATGGTAATTAGACACTGAACAGGTGGCATTCACACAAAGCATGCCTAAACTAATCAAATGACATAGCAATGCGAGACACCATACGCATCATATGAGCAACATAACCCTGCCAAGTTAGA
>NC_057808.1:499484132-499486483 GCF_018294505.1 Triticum aestivum | reverse complement strand
GGGGGGAATAGGACTGGTCATCTGTCTCTGAATCCTCCTCTGAGGAGCTATCCGTAACCAGCGAGATATGCGCTTCGTCAGATAGCATAGTCTGCTCCGAAGACCTTGTTTTCACTCCAGAATTTGCCATCACCGTGTCAAATGGCTGATGCACACGAAGAGCAGTTGAATGTACTAACATTGTTGACAAATGTAATATGTAACAAAAAAAGGATGGCCTGATATAATTTACATATAAGATGACTGGCTAAGCAGGATGGCATTGCAAAATTCACATATATGATGCCTGGCTGAACAAGATGGCGTTGCATAATTCACATAAACGATGAATAAACTAAACAGATGGCATTCGCACAAAGGATGCCTAAACTAAGCAGATGACATATTTGATGTATAAAGTAAGCAATGCAAGACACCATATGCATGATATAACCAACATCAGCATGCCAAGTTAGAGCGAAGACCTCAGGGGATAAATAGGAGTTGTCTTCTCCTTCTGAATCCCCCTCAGAACAGATATCTTCATCTCGATTACAATCCGAAATGCGTGGAGGGGGGCTGCCTTTGCGCCTACCATGGAGCGACGTCTGCATGAAATTTTATTGCCACGCAAGGCTCGTCTCTTTTGCTCTACATGTTCAGTTCCATTGTTTACAATAACTGTCATGCATAGGAATAAAACATAGTGAGATTATGTAAGGAGTGCATGCAGAAATCCAGAGTGATGGTAGCAACCTGTGGATAGACCCAAAACCAATAATAGCAGGCAGATAATGGCTTCAGTTAAAAAATACAGATAATGGCTTCTTTACTGTTTGTTTCCCACCCAACATGGAACTCATAGTAGACACCGGAGATTAACCAGATAGTAGATAGATACTATTGATAGCGGCCCCGATATGTACCCCACAACCATTTAAAAACTCAAGTTGGACCATTAGTTTGGAGCTGACTCAGAGTCTAATCGGTGAACAGGATGATAAAGTAGCATGTAATATTAAGCGATGCATAACGTCAGCAGACACGAAAGAGTGCGACCTGTCTTGCGGACCCGTGTAGTCCTCGAGGTCATCTGCTCGGTTGATGATGGTAATGCAGTTTTCATGGCTGCCAGCGGCGGGGAAGAAGATCTGAGGCGACGAAAGACAGTCTGAGAGGCCGGATCCCTGCTGTGCTGGACCCTTCTGCCGTTGGAGCAGCTGAGCTGGGGTGGACGACGGGGCAGCAGGAGCGGGAGAAACCACGCAAGGTTTTCTTTGACAACTATCTGTAAGAGAAGTAATTCTGTAAGGGCTCGTTTGAATTGGAGGAGGAAATAGACAGGAATAGGATAGGAATGCACGTGCAAAACAGAGAATTTAAAAACACAGGATTTCTGCCAATCTGGGTGTTTGATTCACAACAATTGGAAGATCACAGGATGCAAAGAAGCATGGTGAGATTAAGTCAAACCACAAGAAAATGTACGGTTATAATGCTATTATGCTACTATCTCTTAGTCTTGTGCTTCATGAATAGGAATTTGAAAAGGAGGACAAGTGAAAATTAAAATTCCTACATTTTTTCTTTCAAGGAGACACTAAAGGAACAAATCCGTGTGCTCAGTGGACAATATATATAACATGTAGAGTAAAAAAGAGATGCAACAAGTGTACAACCTCTTTGGCGAAGCCATGTCGATCTCAGCGTCATTGGGTTGGCCGGTGAGGAGGCTTCGGCTGACTTTGCCGTCGGAGGAGGGGAAGAAGATCTTAGGCGTCTGGAGATGGAGCCCGAGGTACTGCTCCGCTGTGATGGAGGGTTTCGTCGTTGGAGCAGCTCCGGTGAGTTGTACGACACCGAGGCTGAAGCAGGACAAGAGAGACAACGAACAACGTTAACCTGAGTGGAATTCTAATAGCATCTCCAATACATGACGTAAAATTCATAACCACAAAGTGATAGATGTAAAATACATCAGCCGCTCATCTCTGAACTTTACTGTCGAAACTGAACTTAACTGTCGAAACTGAACTTAACTGTCGAAACTGAATTTTGCTGTCGAACCTGAATTTTGCTGTCGAAACTGAACGCACTAGCAAGGTGAGGCTACACGTCGGTCGACTGACTTTTTCATCTCTGGTCAGTCGATTTTGCAGCCGTTGGATACGAAATCAAGGGCCTACGATTCATCTTCAACCTCCACCCCCCTGAGCCGCCAGCCACCACCGGCCAAACAGTAGCCCCACGCCGCCCGCGGCCGGCGGTGTGCCGCCCCGCCCGCCCCGAAAACACTCCCCACCGTCGGTCCGCCGCCGCCCCGGCCATCCCTCTAGGCCCCCCCGTGCCGAGCTTTTTCTCCGGCGATCCCC